>NC_134483.1:448907144-449119644 GCF_040206685.1 Ascaphus truei
AGAGAGAGAGAGAGAGTGGGGGAGAGAGAGGGAGGGAGAGAGAAGAGAGAGAGGGAGAGAGAGGGAGAGAGAGAGGGAGAGAGGGAGAGAGAGAGGGAGAGAGGGAGAGAGGGAGAGAAAGGGAGAGAGTGGGGGAGAGAGAGTGGGGGGGAGAGAGAGTGGGGGAGAGAGAGAGAGTGGGGGAGAGAGAGAGAGAGAGAGTGGGGGAGAGAGAGAGAGAGAGATAGAGAGAGTGGGGAGAGAGAGAGAGAGTGGGAGAGAGAGAGAGTGGGGGAGAGAGAGAGAGAGAGTGGGGGAGAGAGAGAGAGATTGTGGGGGAGAGAGAGAGAGTGTGGGGGAGAGAGAGAGTGTGGGGGGGAGAGAGAGAGTTTGGGGGGAGAGAGAGTGTGTGGGGGGGAGAGAGAGAGTGTGTGGGGGGGAGAGAGAGAGTGTGGGGGAGAGAGAAAGTGTGGGGGAGAGAGAGAGTGTGGGGGAGAGAGAGAGTGTGGGGGAGAGAGAGTGTGGGGGAGAGAGAGTGTGGGGGAGAGAGAGTGAGAGAGAGTGGGAGAGAGCGAGAGAGAGAGAGAGTGGGGAAGAGAGAAAGTGTGGGGGAGAGAGAGAGTGTAGGGGGAGAGAGAGTGTGGAGAGAGAGGGAGGAGAGAGAAGGAGAGAGAGAGACGGAGAGAGAAGGAGAGAGGGAGAGAGAGGGAGAGAGAGGGAGAGAGAGAGGGAGAGTAGGGAGAGAAAGGGAGAGAGTGGGGGAGAGAGAGTGGGGGAGAGAGAGAGTGGGGAGAGAGAGAGAGTGGGGAGAGAGAGAGAGTGTGGGGGGGAGAGAGAGAGAGAGAGAGAGAGAGATAGAGAGAGTGGGGAGAGAGAGAGAGAGTGGGAGAGAGAGAGAATGGGGGGAGAGAGAGAGAGAGTGGGGGAGAGAGAGATTGTAGGGAGAGAGAGTGTGGGAGAGAGAGGGAGGGAGAGAGAAGGAGAGAGAGAAGGAGAGAGGAGAGAGGTAGAGAGAGGGAGAGAGTGGGGGAGATAGAGTGGGGAGAGAGAGAGTGGGGAGAGAGAGAGAGTGTGGGGGGGAGAGAGAGAGAGAGAGAGAGAGAGAGAGAGAGATAGAGAGAGTGGGGAGAGAGAGAGAGAGAGTGGGAGAGAGAGAGAGAGTGGGGGAGAGAGAGAGAGAGTGGGGGAGAGAGAGAGAGATTGTGGGGGAGAGAGAGAGAGTGTGGGGGGGAGAGAGAGAGTTTGGGGGGGGAGAGGAGTGTGTGGGGGGGAGAGAGTGTGGGGGAGAGAGAGAGTGTGGGGGAGAGAGAAAGTGTGGGGAGAGAGAGAGGTGTGGGAAGAGAGAGAGTGTGCGGGAGAGAGAGTGTGGGGGAGAGAGAGTGTGGGAGGAGAGAGTGAGAGAGAGTGGGGAGAGAGAGAGAGAGAGAGTGGGGGAGAGAGAAAGTGTGGGGGAGGAGAGAGAGTGTAGGGGAGAGAGAAAGTGTGGGGAGAGAGAGTGTGGGGAGAGAGAGAGTGAGAGAGAGTGGGGGAAAGAGAGAGAGAGAGAGAGAGAGAGAGAGAGAGAGAGAGAGAGAGGGGGAGAGAGAGAGAGTGTGGGGGAGAGAGAGAGAGTCGGGGAGAGAGAGAGAGAGTGGGGGAGAGAGAGAGTGGGGGAGAGAGAGAGAGAGAGAGTGGGGAGAGAGAGTGAGAGAGAGTGGGGGAGAGAGAGAGTGGGGGAGAGAGAGAGGGAGAGAGAGAGGGAGAGAGAGAGAGAGTGGGGGAGAAGATAGAGTGTGGGAGAGAGAGAGAGAGTGTGGGGGAAGAGAGAGAGAGAGAGTGTGGGGGAGAGAGAGAGTGTGGGGGAGAGAGAGAGAGTGTGGGGGAGAGAGAGAGAGAGAGTGTGGGGGAGAGAGAGAGAGAGTGTGGGGGAGAGAGAGTGTGGGGGAGAGAGAGAGAGAATGTGGGGGAGAGAGAGAGTGTGGGGAGAGAGAGTGTGGGGGGGAGAGAGAGTGTGGGGAGAGAGAGTGTGGGGGAGAGAGAGTGTGGGGGAGAGAGAGAGAGAGTGTGGGGAGAGGAGAGAGACTGTGGGGGGGAGACAGAGGGAGAGAAACGGTGGGCGATACACAGAGTGGGGGGGGTTGACTGACTGGGGGGTGTGTGACTAACTGGGGGGGTGACTAACTGGGGGGGGTGACCTGACTGGGGGGGTGACCTAACTGGGGGGGCTGACTGACTGGGGGGGGGGTGACTTACTGGGGGAGTGACTGCCTGGGGGTTTGACTGACTGGGGGGTGGTGACTGACTGGGGGGGGTGACTGACTGGGGGGGTGACTGACTGGGGGGGGCTGACTGACTGGGGGGGGGTGACTGACTGGGGGGGTGACTGACTGGAGGGGGTGTCTGACTCGGGGGGTGACTGACTGGGGGGTTTACTGACTGGGGGGGGGGGGACTGACTGTGAGGGGTTGACTGACTGGGGGGGGTGACTGACTGGGGGGGGTGACTGACTGGGGGGGTGACTGACTGGGGGATGACTGACTGGGGGGGTGACTGACTGGGGGGGGTGACTGACTGGGGGGGGTGACTGACTGGGGGGGGGGGGGTGACTGAATGGGGGGGTGACTAACTTGGGGGGGTGACTGAATGGGGGGGGTGACTGTCTGAGGGGGGTGACTGACTGTCACACACATACACATACTCCCATACACACATACACATTCATTCACACACTCTCACACACACTCACACACACACAGGGGAGGAAAGGCCGCGACCAGCACCCCGCTCCCCCACCCACCCGCACCCGTCTCCCGCTCTCGTGGGGTTGGGCAGGCCGACATCCCCCCCAATCAGCAGGGTGGGTGGGAGGCACGTTGCGAGGTATCCCCAGCGGGCGCCCCAGGGACAGTCAGCCCTGCCCGACATCCCCCCCTCTTCATGTGGCGGCTGCGCCGTCATGAAGCTAGCTGGCGCATGGGTGGCATGTGGTGAGGGCCGAGGTCCCCCCCCCCCGCACGCCAACCGGGCTGCAGCAGCGGGGACCTCCCGCCCCGGGCAGCGATCGGTGGATCGAGGGGAAGGGGAAAGGAGCAGGGGACAGGGGAAGGAGTCAGGGGAAGGAGACAGGGGAAGGAGGCAGGGGACAGGAGAGCTGCCGCGGTGGGGAGTAGGGAGCCATGTGGGGACCAGGGGATCGCAGGGAAGGAGCAGAGTGGTTGCAGCATGGCGAGTACTTACCCTCCAACAGATGTCCAGGCAGAAAGAATGGCCGCTCGTTGGGGGCGGGCTCATATAGAGCCTGGCTGCGCGCCCACAAAGCCTGGGAGTGCGCGCCAATCAGCTATCAGGTAGGGGGAGTTTTTTTTTTTTTTTTCAGCGCGAGCAGGGAAATTTAAAAAAATCACGTGTGCTCCTTGGGCCAATATTTACTCGCCCGGGGGTTAAATCTACACGCCCAGGCGTGTAAATGTATAGGATTGTCAAACACTGTATATATATATAACACCCGAGGGCCCCCGCCGGCCTATAGTAACATTGATGTGCATATATGTGTATGTTAGGAGGGTATAGGGGTTGTTGGGGTAATGTATATATATATATTTATTTATTTATATTTATTTATTTATTTAGATATATTTATTTATTATTTAGTGTGGGGCTGTTGTGTGTGATTTTTTATTATTGTGGGTAGCGGGTGTGTGTGAAGGGGATATTAGCCCCAATGGTGGTTGTTAGGGCTTGTGGGTGGGTAGCGGGAGGCCTTAACCCCTTCATGACCGTAGCGGTATTAATTGCTACGGTCGTGAAGGGGTTAAGTGCACCCGCAACTCCCCCGCAAGCCCTAAACAAACAACAAGGGCCAAATACCCCCTTCACCCACCCCCGCTACCCACAATAAAGCTGGCACGGTGGGTTAGCCCCTTCATTGCCTTAGCGGTTTACATGCTTTTTTCCTGCTTCGGATGCATGCCGGGAGGCTCCGGTGCTGGTAACAGCTCCGGAGACCCCCAGCATCAATCACAGACAGGAAAAAGGCTATGCACTAAGCTCCGTTAAGTCACTTTTAGAGCGCAAAGTGCTGTTCGATCGTGATTTTTGGCTCAACCTGATGCACTAAGCAATGCAAACAGGCACTTTGCGCTCTAAAAATGACTTTTTTCAGGAATTTTTTCTAAGTCCAACTTTGCTCGATCGCAGCCCTGTTTGCGCGAAATTCTGCCCTTAAGCGGGATGCACTAAGCAACGCAACCTTAGCAAACGCGAAAGTTGCGTTGATCAGATCACGTCAGGTCAGAGTAGACGCAAAGTAATCTAGACTTAGAAAAAATTCTGGCTTTTTTTTTTGCCTGCATGCGCAAAACCCATTCAACAGGCCGGCGGGTGTCCCCGGCTGACCCCGCGGGGGTCCCGAGGGAGGTCGGGGTCGCGCAGGTGTCCCCGGCTGACCCCGTGGGGGGTCCGTAGGTGGGGGTACCTGGCTGACCCCGCAGGGGTCCCCGAGGGAGGGCCGGGGGGTCGCGGCTGACACCGCGGGGGTCCCGAGGGAGTCGAGGGGTCGCGCGGGTATCCCGCAGTGGATATCCCCGCAGGGGTCCGTGAGTGTTCGTGGTTCCCCGTTTGCATGCGTGACCAATCGTTTGCAAGACCCAATGACAACTAACCATACCAATTAATACAAACACATAACACATACTGTACAGTATTGTAGTAATAAAATAATATTATCCACATATGCATAATTCTGTCTTTCACTGTTTAACATACATTCAGATGGAGAAAGAAACAACATTTACTCTGAGGGGTACATGAGTGGTCCTCCAAGCTGTCTGGGGGTCCACGGATGTTGGCGTGAATATATCTGTATCCCCCGGACATAATAGTCAACAATTTACATTAAAGGTCACCACATATCAATGTTTTACATGTATCTTGTAAACTTATAGTGTTCCATCAAACGTTAGCAGGGGGTTAATTTAAAGGGCAATACTCCCGTCATCACCAAACAAACATATTGCCAATAATCCACCCTTCTGACACAGCTTTACAGTAACAAAACATTATTTATAGAGATGTATTACCTTCATGACTCAACATGTTTGTGACAAATGTAATTATAGAGTTATTATTTTGTGTCAATTAGTAATATTGTGTCGCAGCATCCCTTACATTGTTTATTTTCGAATGGTGCGTAATTGATGATGACATCACATTTCAATATGTGTGTAACACATTGAAATCACAATACAATGAATTTTACAATTAGTCAATTTAATATTTTCACAATACTAACCAACACACGTGTCATCATTTATAATCATTTGACTAATTAGTCTGCCTATTTAAAGGATAGAAGAAGGCATGGACCGACGATGACCACGACAACATGGAACCGCCACCAGATTGTGCTTTTCTGATTTTTTGTGCGTGGAGGAGGGAGATTATGTTGGAGATGAGAGAGAGGAGAGAGAGAAGAGAGAGGAGAGAGAGGAGAGAGAGGAGAGAGAGGAGAGAGAGGAGAGAGAGGAGAGAGAGGAGAGATAGGGAAGCGAGGGAGATCCGTGTTGTGAGACATATAGACCCCCCACAATTTTAGACAAAGAACCTCCCTAGAGGACTTGAAGGAGGAAGAAATTATCAGGCGTTACAGATTGAGCTCAGCGGCTATCTTGGAACTGTATGACATTTTAAGAGAAGATTTAGAGCCAACAACAGACAGGAGTCATGCAGTGCCTGGCCTTGTTAAAATGCTGAGCTCCTTACATTTTCTTGCTTCGGGCTCATTTCAGACAACTGTGTGGCATAGTAGGTGGGGTCTCGCAGTCGGCATTCTCGCAGACCTTTAGCCAGTTTCTATGTGCACTGACTAGACGCGCTAGTGATTATATAAATTTTCTAGTGAGCAAACAGAGTGGCAAGCACCGAAAACTGTATTTTATAACGAAGCTGGGCTACCCCAATGTGATTGGTGCTATAGATTGCACACATGTTGCGCTGACCCCACTACGTGAAGAGGAGCGGGATTTTCGGAACAGGAAAAATTACCACTCGCTCAATGTGCAGGTTGTATGTGACGCATACATGAAAATTCTGAGTGTGGTAGCCCACTTCCCAGGTGCCTGCCACGATTCACATATTTTAAAAAACTCGTTAGTGTTTCGCAAATTTGAAGCGGGGAAATTCGAGGAAGGTTAAGCTACTGGGTCAGTCAATGTTACATAAACTGCACTTACAACTACATTTAATGTTGAGATTAATGTTTCATTGTGTGTTGCTAAGATTCTAATTAACATCAAATCATTCATTGTTGTTCACTTCTATATGTATTCCATGTCATGCATCATAATGGTAGATCAGGATTCATTGTTATGGCATGTGTTCTAAATTATTCACTGTCATGTATTATGAAAAGGCAATACACAATGTTTGGAATTTACTTACATCTTTTAACGTTTATGTCATTTGACTCTCTTATAGGCGACTCAGGATATGGTAGCCGCCTTTGGCTTCTGACCCCACTGGGTAATACTCAAAACCCCTTGCAGAGGAACGATATTATGCCGCACACATATCCACACGCTCAGTGATCGAGAGGACATTTGGAGTGTTGAAAAGTTGTTTTAGGTGTCTTGATAGATCTGGTGGTGCGCTACAGTATTCGCCAGCGAAGGTTGGTGGCATAGTGATTTGTTGTTGCATTGTGAAAAACATAGCACTACGTCACAATCTTCAAGGCAACATTCGTGATGATTTAGAGGGGGATCCTCTCGTGCCTCCTGCAGGGGTTAGGGACCATACAGCCAGTGGGGTGGAGACTCGCAGGTCCTTAATTGCTAATTTTTTCACATGTAAGTTTTAACAATACATATCATATAATCTGTCATCATCTCGTTGTGTGTTTAACATTGCATTGTATGTATAATCTTAGGATGCTGCTCTCTCCAACGAACTGCAAATTTTCTAAGGAATGATCAGAACTTCGGCTGCCTACGGTATGTTTATTTTTAACACCTCTATTCTTGTATTAATCTTTTTTCAACCAACTATACAATGTGTGCATCGTTACATGCAGAATATTGTGTATTAAGTGAAAAACAAATGTTGTATTCAATACTCTGCATAGTGTTATCTTACAACTGAACTACTGTAAATGAGTATATATGTATTTTGGCTCATACTTTCAACATCATGATCAACTAAGAAATAATTAATGGTGTTATTAAAGGTTTACAGAATTGTTATGCTTCACATTCCTTACTTCATATTATGATTGTCACGTATGTAAGTATGACTACATACATAATTAATGTCTGCATGAGTATAAGCAGATGAGATGTTGATCTCTTCTATCATTAAGCTGCCATGTATCCCTATCATTATTAATGTTTAATTGTAAAGCACACATTTCCAGATTCATATTTTATGTAAATGTTTTCTACAATAGTTCAAGTAAAACTTTTAACAATACATTTTGAACACAAGTACATGTGTGTTTCTTCAGGTAACATATACAATTTTTTTTTATACTTGAATGATGTCACTGTAATCTGCGTCCCATTGATAAAAAAGGAGCACTAACAAAAGATGTCATGTCAAAGTTTATTGGAATGTTAACACACATTTCAAGTTAGTATCAAAAAGCCTACATTATGTATTTAATGTTTATTTTTTTAAAGCGATAATCTATGATTAACTACAATATATAAAAGTGTGCATGTTCAGTTTGAGGTATCATAGCATGACTGGCCATGTGATGTCTTTGGCATGTGGCCATAATGGAAAAGCTCTCAGTTGCTCGGTCTTTGGATACATGCATTCACATTATCTTCTGTTTTGAACGGAGCTATGAACATCTGTGAAAGAAGTAGATATATAATATTAACGTAAGTAATATATCGGTTACATAGTTACATAGATGCATCTAAACACATGGTTGGTATAATGTACCTATGTACTAAACGTCAATCATTTCGTTAACAACATTAATGTTACATCTAACCACAAAATGCTTACTGCATAACAAGAAGATATGTCAATAATCATTTATTTACACACACTAATATATATTTCTTTACACACACACACGATATAATGTGTATGTGTTTCTTCTTTTATTATCCTGGTACAATATTAGGAGTATATACAAAATTATTAAAGCAAAAAAATAAACCACAACCTTTACTTTTAACAGTGTTGCTATGAGAAAGCGTGTTTCGCTTTAAGACTTTTAGCTTTACAACTCCATTTGGACCTACGCATTGTGTTGGATAACCGAGGACTGGCTGTATTTCCTAAGGTTTCATTTGTTGACATGCTAGTACCACAAACATGTTACATACACAATGATAAATAACAGTAAATAGTCTGCATAATGTGACATAATGACATGTAACATGCTGCTTTGCTTGCCATTTCTACAACATTTCTTTGCCTCTCTGGCTCACTTTGCCTCTCTGGCTCACTTTGCCTCTCTGGCTCACTTTGCCTCTCTGGCTCACTTTGCCTCTCTGGCTCACTTTGCCTCTCTGGCTCACTTTGGATCTCTGCCTCACTTTGGATCTCTGCCTCACTTTGGATCTCTGCCTCACTTTGGATCTCTGCCTGTATTTTCCTCTCTGGAGCTATTTGCCTCTCTGGCTCTGATATTCGATCTATATCTGATAATAGAGTAACCAATATTCATCAGGCACA
The DNA here is from genome assembly GCF_040206685.1 of Ascaphus truei. NCBI lineage: Eukaryota > Metazoa > Chordata > Amphibia > Anura > Ascaphidae > Ascaphus > Ascaphus truei. Next base: position 448,915,791 of record NC_134483.1, read on the forward strand.
TAACATTATGTAGCCATATGCAAACTACACTAATTAAGATATGTACTGCATTTCTGCATATCTAATTATTTTGTTATGTTTACAATTATTTTAGTTTCACAAAGGGGCGTACACCTTCCCGACGGTCATTTAAGGGCTGCGCACGAATATCTCTGATTTCAACCGCCATTTCACAGCACGGTTCAAAATATTGCCACGTATATCAGTAAATAGATCTTACCTTCTTACAGAACTGTGTTCCGGCATATTGTGATCTTCACAGCGCGATCTCTGTAATATGATCAGAAGCAGCTGAAAAGGTAAAAGAGACACGTTAATTTACACAAACAAAAACTTTTTTTCCCGTATGGTATGCGCATGCGCAATGAATACAACGTATATGCATGTCATTCGGGAAGAAAAGATTCACACAGTTTATAAAGTCTTTACAATATAGTTACCTGCATTATATTGCATTCATATTCGGGGCAGCCATAGAAGTTTGGTTTGCGATGTAGCCGCTGTAGTCCATCAATTCGTTGTTCAGTGGGTTCAGCTTTGCAGGGTTGTAGCTTACTCCATAACTGTTTGCATCTTGTACAATGTACGGAGGCGGATACACATAGTAACTTTGTGTAATTTCATCTGTTTGAGCAAACTCGGTATTCTGCATTTTATCATAATATGTTGCTCCGTTATGGTTCTGGTATTGGTAGTCCAACTCAGGATGAAAAAAAACATTCTGCTGAACATTTAAGGCACCGCTGCGGGCACCTATATCATGGTAGTCGTGTCCGACAATTGTCTGTCTTTTTTTATTTCCATTTGCAGACATACGCATACCGGATTCATGAAATGACCAACAGCCACCCCTGTTTGCGCCAGATGGTGGGTTTCGAATAAAAGAAGCATTGGTTGATAAAGTGCTTCGGATTAAATTTTTCTGTACCTTTGGTTGAGGATAATTTTGATAATAATGGTAGTTACCCGTAAGATATTGATAGATCTGTGAGACTGTAGTTTTTTTGTTCCTTTCATTTTCAATGGCACTATATATTAGCATTGCGTAAGAAAGCGGAGGCTTTTCCATAGAACACATCTCAATCGGCATGTATTTGAACGGAATGGAGTACAGTAACCAAAACTATTCCTTAATTCAAGGTTCTTACAAAGTATCCAAACTTGCATTATTTGCACAACACTGTACAAGGTCATTATACAAAAGGAAGAAGTGTCCATGTATTCTTTTCCCACATACAGGTGTTTTGTATCTTATGAAATGTGTACTTGCATATTATACATGATTCAGTAGCCAAGCTCTGAAACACACTTTGGAGAGAATAGTTTTGTGAAATAACATGTTCAAATGAACAAATATTTATAATGTTAATTTTTTATAATTAAGACGGTATAAAATATAGATAGATATGACATACATTATTCACACATGCAAAATCATATGCTGTTTCATTCACATGTATGCACCTTACTTGTGTTACATACACACTTGATTATTGCACATTGATAAGTATGTTTGCTGAACCTTAATGAATGCTAATAATTGAATATGAAGACTTACGGGAACAATAATAAGACCTTTTTTTTGGGGGGGGGATAGTCGTTGTGATCAACATGTGGGAGGCGTTGGTGTGGGATCACATCCACGGTGACTTGATCGTTGCCTTCTTCTTGCCGTTTCATGCTGGCCCAGTGCCTGGGCTTGTGCCAGTGGTTGAGCCAGTGCCGGGGTTTGTGCCAGTGGTTGAGCCAGTGCCGGGGGTTGTGCCAGTGGTTGAGCCAGTGCCAAGGGTTGTGCCAGTGGTTGAGCCAGTGCCAGGTGTTGGGACACTGGTTGAGCCAGTGCTGGGGTTTTGCCAGTGGTTGAGCCAGTGCCGGGAGTTGGGACACTGGTTGAGCCAGTGCCGGGGGTTAGGACACTGGTAGTGCCAGTGGTTGAGCCAGTGCCGGGGGTTGTGCCAGTGGTTGAGCCAGTGCCGGGGGTTTGGACAGTGTTTGAGCCACTGCCAATGGTTGTGCCAGTGCCAGTGCTAGTATTTGGGCCAGGGGAAGAGCCTGGGACATAGGATCCGGCGCATTATGATCCTGATGTAGCATTGGCTGTGTGTGTCTCTATTTGCCTCTCTGGCTCACTTTGCCTCTCTGGCTCACTTTGCCTCTCTGGCTCACTTTGCCTCTCTGGCTCACTTTGCCTCTCTGGCTCACTTTGCCTCTCTGGCTCACTTTGCCTCTCTGGCTCACTTTGCCTCTCTGGCTCACTTTGGATCTCTGGCTCACTTTGGATCTCTGGCTCACTTTGGATCTCTGCCTCACTTTGGATCTCTGCCTCACTTTGGATCTCTGCCTCACTTTGGATCTCTGCCTCACTTTGGATCTCTGCCTGTATTTGCCTCTCTGGAGCTATTTGCCTCTCTGGCACTGATATTAGATCTATATCTGATAATAGCTCCAGATCAGATAGTTAGTGTATATCCGATTGTGCGTATGGCTGGGTTTGTGGCTGTAATTGTGCCTGTGGTGGAGGCTGTGCCTGGACATGTGCCACAAGTTGACCCATACATGTGGCTGTGACAGAGAGGCTATTTGCCATTTTGTCCAGTGTGTCCTGTTGTCTTGTCATTATATTGCTCATATGTTTCATTTCTTCATATATTTTCTCATGTGTTTGAGAGTGTATGTGTGACTGATCTTCCTGATTTTTGATAAACCTGGCCTCTAGGCTGGTTAAATTTGATAATGCTTCAGCACAAACCTGGTCTCCATGGCCCGGTTGGATCTCCCCATTGTCATCACTTACAGGATTTGGTTGGGTATCCTGTAATCCAAGCAAATCAGGTCCGGAATCATACGCATCTGGGACACTAATATGTGTGGGATCTACTGTCATCTCATCCTCAATTCGGACAGGTTGTTGTGGTGATGCAGGCACATCAGAATCCATGTCCTCAGCAATCACTATATAATAAATAACAACATTTTAAATTCAACATAATGACTAAGTAATTTTGTGCTCCTCTTTATTTGGCTGAACATACTATGTAAATGCAGATGTTTTTTTAGAAAATTTGGAGATGTGCATCAGTTAAAGCTGCAGTTCAATATCCTGTTTATGTTTTTGGTATGTAAATTTTATAACGGCAATAGTTTGTGTGCAATCTCTAATTAAATAAACAACTGCATAGGTTGCGAAATTATAGTTGTCCTTGAATTGATGTGCGGATTTTGGCGACATCTTTAAATATGCTTAATGTAAATGGTTCATACATGAACAAGAGGAACAAGCATGCTTGTTCAAATCAAATACAATTGTTATTTCCAAGTAGTTTTGTTTAAAACTGAACATGCTACAAGTATTTATGGTCAGTACACTAGTGATTGCTATCCAAAAACACACATGCAGGATAATTATTGAACTGCAGCTTTACATAAAAAGCATATTTGACATAAATGAATAAGGACATGTGTAATGTTGACATTTCAGTTTCACATCATCTAAACAGATTATTGTAGTTGTATGTACAGTAGAGGCAACGCTTATTCTAACATTTGCTTTAAACTAGCCGGGTTACATTCTGGGTATGTGCTCGATATGTTCTATGGCTAGTTTGAGGCACATATTTAAGGCATTTCTGCATTGACTAACGACCCATAGGATTAACACAGCAGGGATCCCTGGCAGTCCAATTCAGTTTGAATGGGACTGCCAGGGACCCGCTGTTAATCTGATAGGCCATTAATCAATGCAGAAATGCTGGGGCTAGTTTAAGGAAAATTTAAGGCATGTATTCAGAATGTACCTGGGTGTACCTGAGTCTTTTGGGGAATTGCCACTGGTTTTTGTTAGAATAATCGCTGCCTCTACTGTATAAATGCTTGCATTTCTCTAGTAAATATTGATATAATAGCATACGACTCACCTGGAGTCGAATGTGAAAGAGATGGCCCAATATCTCTGTTCCCTCCAATTCCAAATATAAGGCGGGGAGTCATTATTGATAACATATTTTCCTCGTAAGACTGTAACTTCAGTGATGGTGGAGGTCCACCTCCTGTCCCACTTGTGATGCTTCCGGCCTGTGCCATCTTATTCTTGAGCCTATGTTTTATGTCACCAAATCTTTTTTTACACGTTTCTTATGTCCTTGGAAAGACACCAGCTGATGAGACAGCTCGGCCTATCTGGCCCCACAATTTTGACTTCACACTGGTCTTGGTTTTACCTGTGTATATGTAACAGTATCATATCAATTGCAGTATTTAAATCATACTGTATGTTAATATTGTAACAATTATAACATGTCCCTCTAATTACAGACACCTATTAGTGTAGGTCATGCGTGCATTCCTGACAAATTACATGTGAACAATCAGCTGCACACCTCCGTTACAGCATACATGTTTAACAACTGTATGTAACGTTAGGCATGTCTTGAATAAACAGTAATGGCATCTTAATACCATTTATGTTAACAATGTGATGAAATTAGTGTGAGGGAGTGGGTAAGTAACATAGTCCCACTTTTTCCTGACTATGATAATGGGCCTGTAAAAGGGGTAAGTGAGCACGAAATGTCACATTCCCCTGCGTCTCATCTAAACCACTTCCTTCCCTCTTAGGGATGTGTTTATCATATCCCATAATTTTTCATAATGACAATTTTCACCCTTCCCTCACCATCCCTCACCCTTCAGTTAATTGTATGTGATGAAATTTTGTAGGCACATTGACAATGAATGACCCTCGCTTTGAGTCATTCATATATATCATCATTTAAAGTATCATTGATTGTTTTGTATTCATTATGAGTGCGGACAACACTTTTTATGTTCTATATGTACTTACGACAGATTAGTGGTCCCTTCATTGTTCCACAGCACCCCACAACTTACACATGTGAAATATAGTTAATACATGAGAATGCGGCATATACAACCTAATGTATATATTGATCTCGAATAATTTAAATACAAAACTTACATGCTAATGATCCATAGAGTTGCTCATAGGAATCCATGACACTTTCAACCAGGATGTCATTTTTGCGATGTGTAAAGCGGGGGTCTCTTAGGCCCTCCGGCCGCGCTTGGCTTGTTGATGGCCCCTCATCACTTCCATCATCATCATCATCACTGTTTGTATGCTGAACAGTGTCCCTCTCTCCTAGTCAAGTAGTCCCGCTACCCTCATTCACCTGCACTCCACCACCTGGAGTGTCATCATGGGACATACCTGCCCTGGCACAACATCTCACTCCACTCCCACCAGCCACCGCACCCCCACCAGCCACCGCACCCCCACTCCCACGCTCCACTGCACCCTCACTCCCATGCTCCACCGCACCCCCACGCTCCACTGCACCCCCACTCCCATACTCCACCGCACCCCCACTCCCACGCTCCACCGCACCCCCACTCCCACCAGCCACCGCACCCCCACTCCCACCAGCCACCACAACCCCACTCCCACGTCCACTCCCACGTCCACATCCACTCCCACATCCACTCCCACTTCTACTCATCCTCTCTATTTGACTCACTCACAAGAAACAAATATAAAGAAAAATGACACACTAACAAAGTTCAATCACACTAACAATACAAAAAAGTAGATAAACAAAATATAATAACACAAGACAGCTCACTCAATATTCGCCAACAAATCACCAACTCTCTCCAACTCTCTCCAACTACTACCAACAACTCGACTCTATCTCTCCTCACAACAACACCCACACTAAATGAACAAAATGGACGCTTTATATAGGGTATCCCTCCCAAATAGTTGGCCACAAGTGTGATTACTATTGTTTTCAGGTGATTGCCTAAATTGACGACGTCAGCATTTCAGAATTTAACCAGTACACTGCCATGTCCCAACCCAAAAATAATGACACACACTGTAATTGACAAGAAAATTATATTACATGGATTCACTCCTTCCATGGTCTCTCCCACATATACCCCAGAAAAATAAAGGGACATACATGAACCTCAGGGGACCATCATTGCCTTAGCGTGTAAATGAATACATATAAAAATTAATGATTACGTTTGCTTTAATAATACTGTCAATGAGGTCCTCGGAGCTGAACAGCATTGGTTTCAGGTCCGGGGACCCCCTTCTTCAGGAGTTACAGGCCACTTTATGGGGTGCCGGTACCCGTGCTGAATGTACATTTCCCGGTCACGTGACGCGGAAGCTTTAAAATTACAGTGGATACCGGCACCCTATAATGGGGCCTGTAACTCCAGAAGTAGGGGGTCCTCAGACCTGAAACTATGCGGTTCAGCTCGGGAGACCCCCTGCTCATGTACACTATAATTAAAATGTATTTATTTAGTGTAGGTTCTCTTGTAACAGACTTGCATGGAGATAGCAAATCTCCATGCAAATGTTACAGGCGGCTTTTTTTTCTATCAGGTAGAGAACGGAGAGGTTCAGAACGCTAGCAGGGGGGAAAAAAAGTAAACCGTACGCTGTGGCTGTTTTGAGGTATTTATAACAAGTACAGTACGTTAAAAAATGTACACAAAGTTCCAGGTATCTAGTCCCAGTGATCGGGGCTCAGTAGCAAACAGGAAATATATATATGTAATCCAAAAGTGATAATCACTAGTAAATGAGACAGAGCTATAATGAAAGCTACGTGAGACTTAATGAACACTTATAATGACTAAGTCATAAGTGATGTGCGTTCAGCATATGAAGGTATTTGTGAGGTGGTGACTGACCTATATATGCCATAACGGTCATGCCTACCCTCTCAGTAAACAAACCATACATAGCATAATAGCAAAGACATATGGAATCAAATAAGTACTCACTCGTGTAGCAGCTCACCCTTACTGAATGCGTGCATGACGCCGATGTAGCAGAGAAAAAACTGTCCCATGGGGACCAAAAAACGGAGCACAGCTGTAGAAAAATGGGGGCTACAAACCAGTAACGAAGGTTAAAAACACTTTATTAGGTGGTAAGTGAGGGGTACAGGACTACTCTGACGCGTTTCGGGAACAAGTCCCTTTGTCAAAGAGTAAATTCGCGTCACTATAACCTCCCATATAAATATGCGAACCCCCGCCCCCAATGATGACGTCACAGAGATCAAGTCTCACGTGAATAGCGCAACCGGCATATCGCATTGGTGGAGACTAACCACCAATCGTGTGCCAGGATGCGGACTCACCTCTCGTGTAGGCTGGGGCTACGGAGGAATGCATATTGGGGAAAATAGAAGAATACAATACACAACATAGTGAAAATTTTAAATTATATATCGCAATGCTAATAATGTTAAAAACACGAACTAAGACCATATTAAAGCAATGGAAAAACAAATAATAAATGATTAATCAATTCATAAATGTCTGTAGGCACGATTATTTAAAGGGACATATGAACCCATAGGGTATACAAAGTAATATAATTAAGTCCAAGCAGATAATGGATGAATATATTATTCAAGAGAGTCAATGCATGAAAAAGTATAAGGTAGATGTGTTGAAGAGTCTAAAGGACCTTAACTGTAATAAACATACACATGTATTAGTATAAACAAAATATGCAAATTAATTCCGCAATAAAGCAAAATCATATATACAAAATGAAATAGCTTCAAAAGAAGAGAATCAATGTAGAAAACAATTATAACCTATATGAAACAGTAAATCTAATAAGTTGTCTCCAATACATAAGAGAACCACATGTAATAATCCGAAGCAATCAATGGACATAAATAATACATGGGTAACACAATACCTAAGGATATAAAGTCAAGGGTATTGTAAAATATATTTGAAAACCAGAATATTGTAAAACATATTTACAGAAACTGCTTCAACTCCCAATCTAGATTCATGCCCCTGGGTGCCAATGTCCCAAGGGCATAAATCCAGTACATCTCCCTGCAGTTTAAAAGAGACTCTCTATCTCCTCCTCTGACATTCGGATGTATGTGTTCAATGGCACTAAATGGGAAGTTTTGCAGGGAACCAGATGGACATCCCATAAAATGACGTGCCACTGGGAATCTTTCGTCCCTGTTTTTGATACTTCTGCCATGTTCAGTGACTCTCTCTCTGAGTGTACGGATTGTTCTGCCCACGTAGCGACTGCCAAATGAGAATCTCAGCAAGTAAACTACATATTTTGTATTACATGTCATGAAAGAACGTAACTTGTAGTTCTGTTTGGTGTACATCCTTGATGTGTTTTATAGAGGACGCATATCTGCATAGTCTACAATTACCACAGCTGAAGAAACCTTTAGTTGTCAACATATTTAAATCTTTCTTTGGATCAAACAAGCTAGGAGAAATTTTGTTACCGATAGTTTTAGCTCGCCTAAAAACCATTCTTGGATAAGTTTTTGTGTATTTGTACAAATCCTTGTCTAGTTTCAATACACCCCAATGTTTCATCAGGATAGCTCTGATTTGTTGGGCTTGCCTAGAAAAAGTGGTAATAAACAACGGTAAAGTATCAGTCAGTTCTGTGTGAGAGTGTGACTTATTCTTGGGAAAGCAAACTTGTTTGGACTTGTTTTTGTTCAAAAGTGCTGACCTATCTGTATTTAATGCACAATCAAAAGCACACTTAATGTCATCATCACTGTAACCTCTGTGTTTAAACCCGATGGACAATTGTTCTGCTTGCATTAAGAATGCTTGTTCAGTTGAGCAAATTCTCCATAGTCTCAGAAATTGTCTTTCGGAATACCTCTGAATAAGGGTCGGGGATGGGCACTGTTGGCTCTGAGCAAAGAGTTTCGGGAGTTCTCCTTTCTAAACATATCAGTTTGAATTTTGAGATTCACATCTACATGAAGATGTAAATCAAGATAGTCTATTTCAATGTCATGAAATTTGTTGGTAAACTTTAAATTAAAAGAATTAGTCTCCAGATACTCAAAAAATGCATGTAATGTTTCTGTGTTACCAGACCAAATTAGTAATAAATCGTCTATATAGCGACGGTAGAAAATAATATGGTGTCTAAAGGGGTTAACATCACCAAAAATGTGTGTAGTTTCCCAAAATCCCATAAATAAATTGGCATATGAGGGTGCAAAGGATGTCCCCATAGCCGTGCCTTGTGCCTGTAGATAATAAGTGTGATTAAATAAAAAATAATTGTGCTGTAATAAAAAAATAACCGAATCCAAAATAAAAGTGCTTTGTGCCATGTGAATGTTAGAGTGATTTAGATAATAACTAATAGCTTTAGTTCCTAACGTGTGGTTAATAATAGTGTATAAGGAAGTCACTTCAAGTGTGACCCAACGATAAGAGTGTGTCCATGTAATTTTTTTAATATCTGCAAGCAAATCTGAGGGGATGTACTGGATTTATGCCCTTGGGACATTGGCACCCAGGGGCATGAATCTAGATTGGGAGTTGAAGCATTTTCTGTAAATATGTTTTACAATATTCTGTTTTTCAAATATATTTTACAATACCCTTGACTTTATATCCTTAGGTATTGTGTTACCCATGTATTATTTATGTCCATTGATTGCTTCGGATTATTACATGTGGTTCTCTTATGTATTGGAGACAATTTATTAGATTTACTGTTTCATATAGGTTATAATTGTTTTCTACATTGATTCTCTTCTTTTGAAGCTATTTCATTTTGTATATATGATTTTTCTTTATTGCAGAATTAATTTGCATATTTTGTTTATACTATTACATGTGTATGTTTATTACAGTTAAGGTCCTTTAGACTCTTCAACACATCTACCTTATACTTTTCATGCATTGACTCTCTTGAATAATATATTCATCCATTATCTGCTTGGACTTAATTATATTACTTTGTATACCCTATGGGTTCATATGTCCCCTTAAATAATCGTGCCTACAGACATTTATGAATTGATTAATCATTTATTATTTGTTTTTCCATTGCTTTAATATGGTCTTAGTTCGTGTTTTTAATATTATTAGCATTGCGCTTATATAATTTAAATTTTTCACTATGTTGTGTATTGTATTCTTCTATTCTCCCCAATATGCATTCCTCTGTAGCCCAAGCCTACACTAGAGGCGAGTCCGCAGCCTGGCACACGATTGGTGGTTAGTCTCCACCAATGCGATATGCCAGTTGTGCTATTCACGCGAGACTTGATCTCTGTGACGTCATCATTGGGGGCGGGGGTTCGCATATTTATATGGGAGGTTATAGTGACGCGAATTTACTCTTTGACCAAGGGACTTGTTCCCGAAACGCGTCAGAGTAGTCCTGTACCCCTCACTTACCACCTAATAAAGTGTTTTTAACCTTCGTTACTGGTTTGTAGCCCCCATTATTCTACATCTGTGCTCTGTTTTTTGGACCCTATGGGACAGTCTTTTCTACGTTAAAAAATGGCCTAAAGGCCTTAGTGCATCGCGTCCCCGGCTTCACTTTTTAACGACCCTGCTTTTTTGAAAAATCAAAACGCAAAGCCATTGAGCTTAGTGCATAGACCCCTCTGTCTCTAACTCTATTCTTATATCTTCACCTCTCCTTCCTTCAACACTTCTCAGTTCAAAACTCCTTTCTTACCTGCGCCCACTGAAGCTATACAGCTATATCCCCTGCACTAAATCACACCCCTACAAATCATCCTCGCACATTCTATTTCTATACATGCTTCTCCTCCTTGCTTCTGGGGATATCTCTCCCAATCCTGGTCCCTGCCTTATTCCTACATGCTCTCGTCCTCGCCTGCCAAATGCAACCTCTACTCCTTCTGGTGTCAACCCCCCCAACCTCATACCCATCCCCTGCAACCCTCCTCTCTCCCATTCTCCTGTGCCCTTTGGAATGCTCGCTCCCTTTCTAACAAGTTCGTCTCTGTGCATGACTTGTTTCTCTCTCACTCTCTGCTCCTATTTGCTAGAACTGAGTCTGACTCTGCTCTGGAAGCTGCCCTCTCTTATGGTGGCCTCTGGTCTCTTATGGTCTCTTTCTTCCAACTCCCACACTCCACGTCCTGATGGCAGGGGTGGAGATATGGGGATCCTGTTCTCCTCTCTACCTTTACTGTACCATTCCTATTCCTCCTCTCTTGCTTTTCCCTCATTTGAGGCTCACACTGTCCAGGTCTTCTCTCCTCTCCCTGTCCACGGTCATCTATCGCCCACTTACCTCTACTGATCCCCCTTCTGCCTTTCTCTATCACTTTGAATCCTGGCTCTCTTACTTTCTCTCCTCAGACTCCCCTGTTCTTCTCCTTGGGGACTTCAACTGCCACATTGAGTCCACTTTACGCTCCTCCCTCTCCATTCTCAGTTCTGCAACAGACTCTGACATCCTGGTCATGAACTACAACTCTGCCTTATTCTCCTCTCTTGATCTACATTCCCACTTTGTCTCTGCCGTCCTCGCCCTTCTAACCCCAGACCCTGGCTAAATTCCCACACGTGCATGCTGCATTCCTCCACTTGTTCCTCTGAACGCCTCTGGATGAAATCTCACACTCTCGCAGACTTCCTTCACTACAAATTTATGCTATCCTGTTTCAACTCTGCCCTCTCTCAAGCTAAACAAACCTACTTTTCTTCATTAATCAACATGCACAAGTCTAACCCACGCCGACTCTTCTCTGTTTTTGACTCTCTACTCAAACCAGCCTCAGCTGCCTCTTCTTCTTCCTCCATCTCACCTCAGGACTTTGCTGACTATTTTAAGGAAAAGGTGGAATCCATACTTCAGAACATCCCCTCTATTTCCTCCTCCCACCCTACACTGCTCCCTAACTCTCCTCCTGCCTTGCTTTGACTCTTTTTCCACTGTCTCAAATGAGGAGGTGTCACTGTTGATCTCCTCTTCTCCCTCTATCACTTGCCCTCTTGACCCCATTCCCTCCCATCTCCTAAAACCTCTTGTTCCTACTATAATCCCTACGCTCACACACATTTTTAACTCCTCCCTCTACTCTGGTACCTTTCCATCCTCCTTCAAGCATCTAATAGTTATACCATTACTCAAAAACAGCAAGCTTGACCCTACCTGTCTTTCTAACAATTGACCTGTCTCCCTCCTGCCTTTTGCCTTTAAACTCCTTGAACGTCTTGTATTCTCTTCCTTGCTCCTTTTTCTCAACACCTATTCTCTTCTAAACCATCTACAATCTGGCTTCCACATTGCTCACTCCACTGATACAGCCCTCACTAAAATAACTAAAGACCTCCATGCTGCCAAAGACAGAGATCATTATACTCTGCTCATATTACTCGACCTCTCTGCAGCATTTGACACCGTGGACACCCTCTTCTCCTTCACATTCTCCATACTCTTGGTATTCGAACAAACCTCTATCCCGCATCTCCTCTTACATCTCCCATCGTACTTTCAGTGTCTCCTCTGCTAACACCTCCTTCTCTATCGATCTCTCGGTGGGGGTACCCCAGGGCTCTGTCCTGGGATCTCTTCTCTTTTCTCTGTACACACGTTCTCTAGGTGACCTAATCACATCTCTTGGGTTTAAATATCATCTCTATGCTGACGACATACAAATTTACTTTCAATCCCTGACCTTACACCTGCTGTACAAACCAAAGTTATTGAATGTCTCTCTGCGATATCATTCTGGATGGCCCTCCCCCGCCTTAAACTTAACATGGCAAAAACAGAGTTCCTCATACTGATGCTGCGGCTATTATTCGAACACATCACGGCGCCGATTTTGAGTTCTCTGCTGTTCCCCACGCAGCATGAACGCGGCCAATCGCTCCAGGCACCCACGCTTAACGCGGATGTTTTGTTTGAATTTCATGGATTCTGTTTCTTTGTTTGCAATAAAATGGATGAATTGTAATGTGTACGGTACTGTGCTACTGTGTCAGTTTCATGTTTTTAAAAGCCAGAACACTAAAATGTATTTCTCTGCCATCGCCGCGCTTGCATCTTAGTGCGGGAGTACAGGAATTCATCACGCAGTTTAAAATCGGGATTCCGATGTACATGACGCGTGAAGTGTTCAAATAACGCCCGCTGCATCAGTACTTCCTCCCAAACTTGGCCCTACTACTTCCTTCCACATTACTGTTGGAAGTACGATCATTCACCCAGTAGCCCAAGCACGCTGCCTATGGGTCAGACTCGACTCCTCTCTCAAAGATACGCCCTTTCCTCTGTTGCTCAACTGCTATAACTCTGACTCAGGTCCTCATTATCTCCCATCTTGATTACTGTAACCTCCTGCTGTCCGACCTTCCTGCCTCTCACCTGTCTCCCCTACAATCTATCCTAAATGCTGCTGCTAGAATCACTTTACTCTTTCTTAAATCTGTCTCAGCATTTCCCCTGCTGAAATCACTCTCCTGGCTTCCGATAAAATCCCGCATCTCGCACTCAATTCTCCTCACTTTTAAAGCTTTACACTCTTCTGCCCCTCCTTACATCTCAGCCCTATTTTCTTGCTATGCACCATCTCAATTCTTGCATTCTTCTCAAGGATGTCTTCTCTCTACCCCCTTTGTATCGAAAGCCCTCTTCCGCCTTTGACCTTTCTCACTGACTGCCCTGCACCTCTGGAATACCCTTCCCCTCAATACATGACTAGCACCCTCTCTATCCACCTTAAAGACCCACCTTAAGACACACTTGCTTAAAGAAGCATGTGAGTAGCACCGTGGCTAATACTATACACATGATACATCAAGATTGGCCCCCTGCAGATGCATTTACCAGAATGCCATCCCACTGTCTCTGTACATTCTTCCTACCTAGCAATTCGATTGTAAGCTCCTCAGAGCAGAGACTCCTCTTCCTAAATGTTACTTTTATGTCTGAAGCACTTATTCCCATTTATTTATATTATTTGTTATTTATATGATTGTTGTGTATTACTACTGTGAAGCACTATGTACATTAATGGCGCTATATAAATAAAGACATACATTAGAATACAATACAATATAGAAACTCAATGGGGACCACTTTAGTTTACCCCTTTTATTAACAAATAATTGACAGTGCAACTGTTCTGGAAGATTAATTATTATTCTTGGGATTATTACACAGTAATATTCATATCTGCTGCTATATATCCAAATTAATAATATAATACAAACAGAAACCTGGCTATGGGAAGGGCCAGAGCCCACTTAACTGAAACGCCAGTAAATCACAGGTTAATGCCTGATTGTTAATAGTACTGCTAGCTACAACTATTATTACATATATAAGGTATAATATAATTTTTAAGATATAATGCTACAGCAGCAGCAGCCTAACCAATACACAGTTAAACCCAATAACAAATGTCTTCAGATTGAGGCTGCACCTCTATTTATACACCTTGGCTCCTCCTCCACAGATGGCAGATTACGGTTTCAGGTTTGAAGTATTAATCCATCATGCGGATTGACAGTGATAAAAATAAAAGATGCATACTGTCCTTTTGAGGCCAGTGTCACCTTTACAGAAACTTGAAACGTCCTCCAAGAGATAGGTATGTCACGGGAGACCAGTACTTTAACACCAAAACCACGGGGATCACTAGCACCAGACAGGACAAAGTTGTAGCATAAAATGTGGTTTATTCTGGCATGCCAGCAGACAAACAAAGATGTACAAAACACAATACAATACTAACTGGGGGCCTGGGGATTAGACTCTAGCCTCACTTGGTGCAGGGGCCTGCTTCAAGAAGGCTTGTCCTGTCCGCTTCTCATCCAGGATCTCAGAGTGCTGATCACAAACAGCAGCCTCTCTGAGATATCTCTCCAGCTGGTCACTGTCAAACTCCTTCACAAAATGACTAGAAAACAAGAGAAACAAAAGCGCAAATGCACATCGTGAAGTAGTAAAATCAATTGAGTATGTATTAAGAAGGTAATTATCTGCGTACAGATTAGTAGATAAACAGCGTCACAGGGTAAATGCTGGATCGAGGAACATCCAACTCACTGCCAGAAGCTTTTCCTTCACAGAATGTCTCTCAGTCTCTCAGATAGTCCTCTGAGGGTAGATCTCCACACTCCTTTCCAGAGTGTCTCTCAGTCTCTGGACCTCTCTGCTCTCAGATGCTCTCTGAAGGCAGATCTCCACACTCTTTCCCAGAGTGTCTCTCTGGAAGTAGAACTCCACACTCCTTCCCAGAGTAGAACTGATTATCTGCTCAGCAGCACCCCTTTATATATCCCTCTGTGGCTATAATTTACATGGGAGATTCTGCTGGACAATTCAAGCACAAATTAAGCACAGATTAAGTTATTGCCACAACAGCCAGAGGGCATGCTAAAACCCATCCCTGATTAAATCAGTGTCTGTGCAAGACAATGCTTTCCCTTCCATATCAGCCTTTCACCTACCCCCAGGAGTCCCGACACCTACTGCACCGACACACTTTATTCGAGCAAATACCCAGTATGTACCTGGCAGATACCTGGAATGCGCCGCTCCTCACCTCTGACAAGCCCCGTTGTGTTTGCCTTCCCAGCCTGGGTTCATGCCTGGCTGACGGGCGGCTGATCTGTTAAATGATAATGATTAGGATTTAATAGGCTGCAATGCTTCGCGTGTCTACCAGATGGCATAAATTCATGAATTGTAATGCAGTATATATATACTGTGCAGTATTGCAGCCAGCGGGAATAAAATGCTTCAATCCCTGCCTGAAAATACCTCAATGCACTCGGGCAGAAAACAGTCACAAACCTCAATACACCCGGGTATACCCGAATTCGTGGGACTAGCCGAGCTCGAATAAAGTGTGTCGCCAGTGTATCATTCCCTAATCCTATCAATTCTATAGAAATCTTCAACATAGACATTATAGTAAGAATGGAATATCTCATGTGCCTTCTGGTAGAGCTGACACTCAAAGCACAGAAGAATAGTGATCCACTAAACTGTGAGATTGCATTTACAGATAATAACAAATACAGACTTTGAAATACATTTACACATCCCTGTCCTTCCCCAGATGTTAAATACCTTTTGGCCAAAATAAGCCTTACAATGGTGGCCAAATTAGATAGATTTAGGGGTAGCTAGCTGGGCTTCATAACAGTTTTGTGATGCCAGCATCCCCTACCGTCACAGGGTACACTCATCTTCAAGATAAAACTTCAGAGTTTATGGACGAACTGCTACAGAAAAAAGCTAAATGGTAAAAGTGAATGGTAAAAGGAAATTAAAGCACAATGCTGCTTTAATCTCCTGTTATTTGTGTCTTAGAACAATCTAAATTGTTGTTGGACCATTGCCATTTTATGTAATGTAACAAGAGCAGTGGTGTCATTTTTATTAAAATAATGTCTATGCACTAAATGTTAACCATTCTGAAATCCATAAAAAGGCTGCCCTTCAGTCATGCTGTACATGTTCTCCCAATAAACATGAACGTACATGAAAGTTGTTTTAAGACACCCTCTGCAACATCAATATACTAATCAGTCAAGCATAAATGTGTCTTTAATTTAATTCAATTGACCAACAGTAGGAATTTATTGTATGAAAAAGTTAATGCTAGGTGTTTTTGTATATCTTTAATTAAATTAGTAAAAGCATAGCTGATACAGGAATGTGTCCTATATTACAGTGAGAACTGCAATATACTGTAACAGGGTGCTTAAAACTGTTAGTTCCTGAAAATAATTATTTATTTTTTGTTGCACCTTAATTCCAAATAGATGTTTTGCATTTTGTGTTCCATTATTTCAAATAAGGATTAGATGACAGAAGAATGAATCAAAAAATGCATCTGTATTATTAGACTATAATACCGAGATACAGTATAGAAATTTAAAATTGTCAGTGGCCAGAAGGGAGACTTTGTGCCAAATATTCATTTAAAGCTGATAGATGAAACTGCAAACAAAATATAATGACAAATATGCCTTTAATGTAATTTAAATGTTGTAAGATATTTAAAACTTTGAAAGAGCTGTGGCAAAATATAGCCAACTTCTACAAATTCAATGATAGATGTGACATGTCCAGTCAGTGCATTTGACTCTATAAAATTGTAAGAAAACATGCCTGCAGCACTTTCAGTTTTGGAGCTTACTTCAAAACTATTGAATAATTGAAGGAAATGTAGCTGCTGTTTTTTCCTGTTAAGACTGCTAAAAAGCACTCAGGAGAAGAGTAAAGAATGAAACAGCTTCTAATGACAAGAGCAATTTTTAAAATAGCAATCCAACCTGTGAAGTGTTTGTTTTGTTTTTTCAAATTTTGCCTGAATCAGGGAAGGGGGCAAGGATGCCCTGGAACTGATCAGTTGTCCTCTGATGATGTCCTGGTTCTAGATATATCTGTATTTTTTTGGTCTGGTTTTGAGACATTGTTGCAACCAAATTAGAAATAGAAACTAAATTGGAATTGGAGAAGATACTTATATCTAGTTATCAAAAAGAAATAGAGGTTACCAAGAAGAAAAAATTCCACAGAGAAACCCTGGACTACCAATATGGTAGGGTATTTAACTGAAAACAGAGTGTAAACAATAATATAGATCACACATGTCCACAATGTCCTCCTCAGCATCTTCCTCAGAATAGCTTCCTTCACATTTAGAAAGGACTGCACATGGTCTTAGCACCCCTACCTTTGAGGAAAAAAAAGAACACCAACAAATAAGAAGAAAACCAGATGAAACTATAAGACCCAAAACATGTTCAGATAAAAGGATCAGGACCAGAAGCGATCTGAAGGACAGAGAGTGGTTAACCTACTGTATCCTCCATCAAATGAATGAACTTTAAAAACAGAGTTTTTGAAAAGAGTTGGATTCTGTACCAACATATATGGGGGATAAGATTGAGATTAAGGTAGAAATATTAAAATGTTACACTAAGGGGGCTATGCACTAAGCTCCGTGATTATCCGTCCGTTAAAAAGTGAAGCCGGAGGCGCGATTCACTAAGCCCTTCAGCCCATTTTCTATCGGACGGGCTCAAAACAGCCATACCGTGCGTGTTGTTTTTTTCCCCCTGGCTAGTGCACTGAAACTTCACGTACGGTAGCTGATAGAAAAAAAAGCCGCATGTAACATTTGCATGGAGATTTGGCATCTCTATGCAAGGCTGTTACAGGCGAACGTACACTAAATAAAATCATTTTAATAATAGTGTTCATGAGCAGGGGGTCTCCCGAGCTGAACCGCATTGGTTTCAGGTCCGGGGACACCCTACTTCAGGAGATACAGGCCCCGTTATGGGGTGCCGGTATCCCCTGCATTTTTAAAGCTTCCGCGTCACGTGACCGGGACATTTCAATTCTGCTGTGGATACCGGCACCCCATAAAAGGGCCTGTATCTCCTGAAGTAGCGGGTCCCCGGAGCTGAAACCAATGCGGTTCAGCTCCGGAGACCCCCTGCTAATCTACACTACTGTCAAAAACACCAATAACAATAAACATAATTCTGTTAGCGTTGCGGATATCTGCAATGGTTATGAAGCTGCATTCATGTAATTTTTATTTATATTGTGCGGGATCAGGGTGTCTTCCGAGCTGAACCGCATTGGTATTGATATTTTGTACTCACAGAGAAATAGATTATTGTGTAACATTTTCACATGTTATTTCCAAACAATATTCTGTCTAATTAGTGTTTCGTAGTTTGCCTACTGAATTATGTTGAATACGCAAGCACAAATTATGACATACACTGACCACCTGTATGTGGGAGAATAAGATATTTACACTTCTTCCTTTGTATAATGACCTTGTACAGTATTCTGCACATAGTGAAACTTTGGATACTTTGTAAGAAGCTGATTTTAAGGAATCGTTTGGGTTACTTGACTACATTCCCTGAGAATGCAAAAACAAATCACAATGTCACCAACCTTCGCTGACGAATACTGGAGCGCACCACCAGATCTATCAAGAGAGCGAAAGCGACTTTTCAAAACTCCAAATGTCCTCTCAATCACCGAGTGGGTGGCTATGTGGGCGGCATTATATCTTTCCTCCGCAGGACTTTGAGGATTACCCAGTGGTGTCAGAAGCCAAGGCCGGCTTCCATATCCTGAATCGCCTATAAGACAGTCACATCACATGAATGTTTATATAATATGTTACAATATTCCATAATTGGACTATTGCCATGTCCTAGTACATCACACTGAGTGTATAATACACAACACATGCCCTAAAAATCCACTCAACATTATATAATGTAACGCTGCATTACATGGATTAGATATGTAGATCAATGACATACAACATGAAAAATATGCAGTATCAGTGGTTACATAAAATATTTGCAACACATTATGAAGCTTTCAACTCTACATTAAATATACATCTAAGTACAGTTTCTGTAACATTGACTTACCCAATAGCCAACCGTCCTCGAATTTCCCCGATTTAAATTTACGGAAGACTAATGATCTCTGCAGAATATGGGAATCGTGGCAGGCACCTGGGAATTTGGCAACAACACTCATAATTTTCACGTGCGCGTCACATACGACCTGCACATTGAGTGAGTGGTAATTTTCCGGATCCTGAAATCCCTCTCCTCTTCACGTAGCAGAGTCAATGCAACATGCGTGCAATCTATAGCACCCATCACATTGGATATCCCAGCTACATTATAAAATGCCGTCTTCAGTGCCTGCCACTCTATCTGCTCACTAGGGAAATGTATATAATCACTTGCCCGTCGAGTCAGTGAACATAAAATCTGACTAAAGGCCCGGGAGAATGTTGTCTGCGAGATCCCGCCTACTATGCCCACTGTCGTCTGACATGAGCCAGAAGCAAGGAAATGTAATGAGCTCAGCATTTTAACAAGCCCAGGCATGGCATGACTCCTGTCTGTTGTTGGCTCCAAATCTTCCCTTAACACTTCATAGAGTTCCAAGATAGCCGCTGAGCTCAATCTGTAGTGGCTAATAATGTCAGCCTCACTCAAGTCCTCTAGAGAGCATCTTTCCCTAAAATTGCGAGGGGCTATGTGCCTCACAATACGGATCTCCCTCTCTCCTCTCTCTCCTCACTCTCCTCTATCTCTCCTCTCTCTCCTCTCTCCTCTCTCTCTCTCCACTCTATCCTCTCTCTCCTCTCTCTCCACTGCAACATAATCTCCCTCCTCCTCCTTGCAAAATACAACACAAAACCGTAATCTGGTTCCACATCCATAGCACACTGGAAGATAAGTGCCTCCTGGTATCTTTTAAATAGACAGGCTACTAATCAACATGATTGTAAATTATGGCACGTGTGTTGTAGTCATTAATTGTAGTCATTCAAACATTCATTATATTTTAATTCAGATGTGTTAAACACATAATAAAATGTGATGTAATCATCAAAAATACACCATTCATAAATCCACAGGCAAAGCGATGCTGCAACACAATATGAGTAATTGCTATCAAATAATGACACAATCATGACATTTGCATGTAACATGTTAACTCATGAAGGTGTTACATCACAAGAGGTACTAGTTTGTTTGTTTAAAGGTGTGGCCGAAGGTTGGATTATTGACAGGATGGTTGCTTTTTGATCACGGGAGTATTGGCCTTTAAATTACCCCCCTGCTTACGTTTGCTGGTACACTATTAAGTTAGGAAGATAGATGTAATTACATTGTTATTGTAAGGGATCGGGGGACACGCGCCTCTCAGCGGGTCTCCGTCACCCAGGCTTAGAGTGCGGCCGCTCGTCCCAGACCCCCTCTACGTTGGCTCCTTACCTCCTCCGGTCAAAAGCCATGCCGATCCTCCGTGGCGCACGCCGCATCCTCCCACATGCGGCCGGGGCGCGCGCACGGGATCCTTACAGGGCGCACGCACACCCGATCCTCTTTGCCGTCCTCCCGCGCCGCTGGCTCCGTCTCCCATCAGCTACAGGCTGTCTCCACCACTCACCTGGCTAACTCCCACTCTGGGCACCTGAACCTATCCCTGGGCTTGCTCAGACAGGCCTCCGCTCCACTTCTTGCTCTCATTGATCCTCCTGCATATATAACCCCAGTCTGCCCTCTCCTTCCTCGTTCTGCATAGTTCTTCTGTGGCTTCGGTTGTTCGGTCGTCTTTGCCTGGCTCTCTTCTGTATTACAGCTCTAGTTCCAGTCCTTGCCCGCGTTGGATACCCTTGGATTTGATCTTGGCTCTTGTTGACTTCGTGTACCTCGCTACTCCCTGGACTCTGCTTTGGACCTTACAATGCTGCTCTCTCCTGCCCCTGACCCACGGCTCTCGGATCTCGGGCCTTGACCATATACATGCCCTGAAGACTTATTGAGAGTCCACAAGGCTATTTGGGGTTCAGGACCCTGAGCACGTGTGGGAAGCACAAGATAAACTCCTGACTATCAATTGCTTTTTGCATAGATACGTTTAATGTCAATGGCTGCAGGGATGGGTTTCGCATGTTCTAGATCCTCTACTTTTTATGGAAGGGAGGCTAATCCGTAAGTTTCCTGCAAGAAATCCATACCACTCTAGAGGCTGGAGCTAGTTGGCATCTGGAGTGGTGAAGCAGGGTCTTCTTCAACTACCTCACATCATCATCTAGTGGGGAGACCCTGTTCGCAGAGTCCTTTCAGCCTGAGCTAGTGCTTGCAAAAGCTGTTGTTCACAGCCATACTCTGCATTGACACTGCAGAAGATTATTGGCCGCAACTTCCTGGTAGATATCTGGCGAGAACAACATCCCAGGGCATCCACTGAGTTAACCTATGTTAGGGTGTGGGGTGAATGAATGTTTTGGTCGCAGATTGACTGGCTGTATCATCAAGCTACTTCCAGCAGTGCTCTTGGCCACCTATTGGCACTTCAACATTAAATTGTTGGAGAAGAAGGGTTTTTGTGACATCAGTCCGGGAGTTTGGGATGACCTGGAGAGGTTGCGGAATTGAATTTGTCATGTTAGAGCAGTGGTGGACGGTGGGCAAGGTTCCCCTGTGCCACATGTTTCAGGAGTATGCCAAATATGCTAGCATACAGTGCGATGCTTGCATCGAGGCACATAGAAGGGAAAAGCTTAATCTCGAGAAGCAACTATCTGCGTCATGGAACAAATACCTGCCGAGTGCGTACTTAGAGAGGAAGTGCGCTCTTCAAGACTTGGCAATTCAGTTAGATCAGGGGGCATACTTGCATTTCTGCTTCCAGTTCCTTTGGAAAATGGTTTGTGTGTCATGTATCTTCTATTTGCTGGAGAGAAAGAGGGGAAAATGTAAACATGTCACTGCTTGATGGTTCCTCTCTAATGGACCCGGATTGCATCCGGGACAGAGCCTGACGTTCTACATAGACTTTTTCTCACCAAAGTCCATCTAGCTGAACGCATGCAGGATCTTATGGGAGGGGCTTCCTACAGTCAGATAGGTTGGAAGGAAGCAGATTGAGATACAATTGACTCGGGTCAATGAGAGCTCTTTGAAGCTCTTCATCTCATGTCCTGTGAAAGCATCGGGGCTACACAGGCTGGCTGTGAAGAGACCTGATTTCACAAGCTCCTGGCAGAATCCCTTGAGACTAGTGAGATTCCCCTTTCATGTCGGTGGGCAGTATTGTCTCTGCTGCCAAATAAGTGGTATCTCCCCCAAATCTCTAACTAGCGACTGGTCTTGCTGCTCAGCACAGACTATAAGATCATAGACAAAGTGCTCTCGCTGATGCTCAAATCTGTGCTGACAGAAGTGATTCATCCTGAGCAGTTCTACACTGTCTCAGACCGGCCATTTCATGATAATATCTTTCGGATCCAGGACCTGCAGCACTATGTGCAGAGGCTTGGTCTGTCACTCATCTTCCTGTCTGACTGTTTATAATCATGCCAGAGGTGTTAGGTAGAAACGTCAGTGCTACTGGCATTTCACAATGACCTTACCTAAGGACCTGGAGCCTTTACCATAAAAGGAAAGGCAGTGGTGGGGTTGATTTCCTCGCCAAGCCCCTGCTGTTATATCTGGCAGTCTTAGATGTTGGAGTCACACTATATCCGCCACTGACTAATCCTGATGTGAGTAAAAAGGTGCTCACACACTGTATGGGTCTGCCTGCTGCCCACAGCACTCACCATCTGATCCAGGAGTTTTTAGACATAATTTCCCCAAACTCATGCACCTTCATTAAGGGGGTAGCGCAGACCAGTGAGCCCTGCCCACCTTTCTCCCCCAGTTCTCCGAATTTTTGTGTGAGACCTAAACCACTCCAACCCCCTCTGGCTTCTCTTATCCCCAACCTCAGCAGGTTTGTGGACATGTCCCTGGCATGTTTCTGTGACATGCAGAAGAAAAGGCTGTGCTCTCTCGTGCTCCTCGTCGCCTACCCCAATACCATCTTGAGGTGGATACAACAAGCAAACGAGGGTGAGAGGCTCCGGTGGAGAGAACTCTATCCAGAGTTTGTTCCCCACCGGGAATCTGAGTTGGATAGTTCTTCATGATACACTGAGCATGGTAGAGTACTTGTCCCACTTCACAGACTCCCCCAATACACTTTTCCCTTCACTTTTTTATATTCGGCTTATTATCCCTGTGTCCCAGGACAATAAGCTTAGGGACCTCCTCGCCAACCTGCTCCTGGCATTGGCTAAGCGAACCATATACAATATAAGACCAGGAAGTAGTGTTTGGAATGGGAGGTCCCAATGAATGTTGTGGCCATTATCCGGGCGCTGATATACTCGCCTATCCGGGCAGAGTTCACATACGCCGAGTCCACTAGAATAGTTTCAGAGTTTGCCTCCTAGTGGGCGTCAGGTGGGGTGCTCTTCTCGATATGACCCTATTCAGCTTTATTTACACTAAACTTCCTGTTTTAGTGTACTTTATTTTAAGTTACTGTGGCACTGATATCCGGTTTATGTTATGTAGCCCTGTTTCTGACGCCTTCCTCAGGGACTACTAGTGCTGTACTCAACCTGCGGCTCCAGGAGATATGAGCCTCCGCTAGCTGGGAGCCTGGGGTAAGGGTTCTAGCGCAGCGCCTCCACTTACCCAGGATCCCCGTTACGTAAGATCGCCCTGGGCAAGAAACATACCAACAATGCGTGCAACCAAGTTTACTGTGCATAAGCAACCATATCTTACTCTCTATATAACATCACACATAACTTATATACTTATACTATAACGTTAGAGTCCTTATACTACCGTGGCTCAGCCACATTCCTAGCGAAATTGTCCCGTATAACAGTGGCTCCGCCACGCTCTATAGAGTGTTGTCCTTGTAAGAGGTTAGCTAATATACTCAGTCCGCTAGCCACTTGCTAGTGTCACTACAAGAGTTATTCCTAAGGCGGGATCAGCGCCTGATGACCGGTGTTGGTGCACTTGCTTTACAATTGTACCTTCCGGTCACGGCGGTGACTGGCGCCTCTTCGCAAAGGGTCCGTTGCCTCCGCTCGGAATCTCCGGATGTCGCGGTGTCCAGCCGTCTGATCCCAGATGACTGTGACTGTCCACAACTCCGTGCGCTGTCCCTAACTAAGGTGACAATTCCTTCCACTATCGGGCGTCCCTGCAGTACAGCAGCCTACTGTGACTCAGGGAAACTTCCTATGGGCCTGGGGAGTAATAGCTGGCCTATGCAGGCGGGTCACGGACCCCCTGCACTCACACTACCTCCTCTCGCTCGGTCCCGAGCTTCTCTGCCTAGCGTGGTCTCTTCCCCCACGCTTCCTGTTCCTGCTTCCTTAATCCCCGCCCTCTCATTGGCTCCTAGCATCAGGTGATTGTCCCAGAGCTCGCGGGAGTTGTCGTCCATTATCAGAGCCTTTCCCTTATTGGCCTGTCGTTCGCGCGCTCCCATTGCGCATGCGCGACCTCTTCACCCCGTCAGTGTCCTTTGCAATATTGCGCAACAACATGGCGGCACCCTGTACTACCGTGCCGTCGCGGAACCTGCCGTACTCCCTCCACACACACACCTGGTATCTAACACACCCTTACAGTTATATTTTTGTTAGCCTGGCATGTTTTAGTCTCACTGAGTCCTACGCCTGCCAATCAGCACTAGCAGATTAAATAGTTATCCTCCTTATCCTCCCAATCCATTTGATTTACCTGTTAAAATATGTGGTTTGTCACTTTTTATAGAAGCGGTTAAGAACATGCAATTTCCAATAGAGAATACAATTTTTTTTCTCACATTTCATTCCACTTCGTTCAGAGCAACTAAAAAAAGTCCCATAGTGTTTGTAAAATATATTTTGTGCCTTACTATCCTTTTTCCTTGATACCAGCAAATATGTAATGAACTGTTAGGATGTGCTCACCACAAACGAGACGGGACCGCGGTGCTGAGGTGGGATAGGATATAACGCCACCCACAGCCACGAGGGCACGTCTTGATTGAAGAGTGGTCTGGGATTCCGGATCGGAGTAGGAGAGGTACGGTAGGTAGAGAGGCCGTTAGCCAAGTCCGGGGTTAGAGAGAGGGACGTTGTCGTTTACCGTAAGCCAGGATCGGGATGCCAGAGGTGCGGAGAGTCGTGTAGCCGTATGCCGAGTTCGGGATGCCAGAGGTACAGGTAGACGTAGCGGAAGCCGGTTCAGTTCACGAGGAAGTCTGCGGAATAGACTAAGGAGGCAGGGAATGGTGAGAACAACTGGTTCTATGCTCAGCCAACGAGTCAGTGACTCTGCAGGGTATATATAGGAGAGAGGAACCAATAGCAGCGCAGCAAGGTAGGGGTGTGTGGAAAGGCCAGGTTACAGCAGGTGTAGGTTCAGAAGCAGTCCCAGGGCAGGAGCCATAAAGCCCAGCAGCCTGGCTATGTTTAGTGGTAGCCATCACAAGGGGCGCTGTGCCTTTAAGAGGCGGGAGCGCCTCCGTGTGGCCGCGCCTCCGTGAGGCAGGGCCATCGGCTGCGTGTGCGGACCCCCGCCCTGCTCTGAGAGCAGAAGAGGAAGGAAGATGTGCGCGCGCGCGCATAGATGGAAGAGCTGACG
The DNA here is from genome assembly GCF_040206685.1 of Ascaphus truei. NCBI lineage: Eukaryota > Metazoa > Chordata > Amphibia > Anura > Ascaphidae > Ascaphus > Ascaphus truei. Next base: position 448,941,651 of record NC_134483.1, read on the forward strand.
GCGGCTTGCCTCCGGAGTCCACGTGTGCCGCGGGAGACCCAGATGGAGCTGCAGGTAAGTGAGGAGCACGCCGAGAGCGGCGTGGCTCCAGAATCCTCACAGTACCCCCCCCTTCAGGGGCGACCTCCGGGCGACCATGATAAGGCTTGGAAGGATTCTTGCGATGAAAAGCCTGTAGAAGCCGAGGTGCGTGAAGATCCCGGTGAGGAATCCATGAACGTTCCTCTGGTCCGAACCCCTTCCAGTGAACCAAGTATTGTACTCCTCCTCTGGAAATTCTAGAATCCAGGACAAACTGCACCTCGTATTCCTGTTGACCTTGAATCATGATCGGACGTGGAGGAGAATTCTTTCTGGAAAAGCGAGGACTCTGAAACACTGGTTTCAGTAAGGACACATGGAAGACCGAAGGTATCTTCATAGAAGGTGGAAGACCTAGCTTGTAAGCCACAGGATTAATCCTCCTAAGTATAGTAAAGGGACCGAGGAACTTGGGAGCAAGCTTCATGGTAGGAACCTTCAAACGGATATTCCTGGACGAGAGCCATACCCTGTCTCCTGGGGCGAACTCCGGTACTTGACGTCGAAGTCGATCAGCCTGGAGTTTCTGTCTCCCTGTAGCGAGCCTCAAATTCTCCTGAATCCTAGACCATAAGACCTTTAGGCGAGAGACGTGCTTGTCCACTGCTGGCACCCCTGAGGAGAGAGAGGAGAAAGGTGACCGAGATGGATGAAATCCAAAGTTTATAAAAAATGGAGATTCTTGGGTAGAATCATTGCGAAGAGAGTTCAGAGCAAACTCGGCCCATGGAAGAAGATCCACCCAGTCCTCCTGTGTATCAGTTATAAAACATCGAAGGTATTGTTCCAGGTTTTGGTTGGCCCTCTCCGTTTGTCCATTGGTCTGTGGATGGTACCCAGAAGAGAACTGAAGCGAAATCCCCAACTTCTGGGAAAAAGCACGCCAAAACCTCGACACGAATTGAGACCCACGATCTGAGACAATGGTAGAAGGTACTCCGTGAAGACGAAAAATCTCCTGAATGAAGACATCTGCCAGCCTGGGGGAATTTGGTAGACCCCTCAAAGGAACAAGGTGCGACTGTTTAGAAAAACGATCGATGACCACCAGAATGGTATTCTTTCCTTTGGACTCTGGAAGCTCTACAATAAAGTCCATAGAAATATGGTTCCAGGGACGGTCTGGAATGGGTAACGGAAGTAGAAGCCCAGCAGGTCTGACCCGAGGCACCTTGTTGCGAGCGCAAATATTACACGCTTTGACAAACTCCTCCACATCTTTAGCCCTCTCAGGCCACCAGAAGGTACGTTGAACCAGATCGTTGGTCTTCCGTATCCCTGGGTGTCCTGCTGATTTAGAGGAATGACACCACTCGAGAACCTTCTTGCGGTGTTGAGGTGCCGTGTAGAGTCTTCCCTCCGGAACCTTGAGTCCTTCAGGAATCCGTGACTGTTCGGATTGAATTTTGCCCATGATATCAAACGAATTAGCGGAGAGGATACAACTAGAAGGAATAATAGACTCCAGCTGCTCCTCAGATTTGTCCTCCGCCAGGAACTGTCGTGATAGGGCGTCCGCCTTTAGATTCTTGGAGCCAGGAATGAATGAAATGAGAAAATTAAATCGTGAAAAAAACAAAGCCCAGCGGGCTTGTCGAGCGTTCAAACGCTGTGCCCTTTCTAGGTAGAGGAGATTCTTATGATCCGTCAAAATGGTAATGGGTGTCTCAGTCCCCTCTAAGAAATGTCTCCACTCCTCTAAAGCCAACTTGATCGCCAAAAGCTCCCTATTCCCGACATCATAATTCCGTTCAGCGGACGAGAATTTCTTCGAGAAAAACGCACATGGATGCAGTCTGGCTAAGGGAGAAGTTCTCTGGGACAGAACAGCCCCAGCCCCAATGTCCGAAGCATCTACCTCCAAGGTAAATGGGAGTTTAGGATCTGGGTGGGTGAGGATGGGAGCAGACACAAAAGCCCTTTTTAGCCGATCAAACGCCTTTATGGCGGACTCCGACCAAGATGAAGGATCAGTACCCTTCTTGGTGAGGGCAGTTATGGGAGATACGGTGGACGAAAAATTGCGGATGAAACGTCGATAATAGTTTGCAAAACCTAAAAAACGTTGCACGGCTCTAAGAGTAGTCGGACGAGGCCAGTCCAGAATAGCCTTAAGTTTCTCTGGATCCATATTGAAACCGGAATCCGAGATGACGTAACCCAAAAATGCAACAGATTTGAGGTGGAACTGACATTTCTCCAGTTTCGCAAAAAGATGGTTCTCCCGAAGACGTAACAATACTTGTTGAACATGTTTGATGTGTTCTTGAGTGGATTTAGAAAAAATGAGGATGTCATCCAAGTAAACAATAAGAAATGTGTTCAGAATGTCCCGAAAGATCTCGTTGACAAAATCCTGGAAAACTGCTGGTGCGTTGCACAAACCGAACGGCATAACCAGATATTCATAGTGGCCGTCATGAGTGTTAAAAGCAGTCTTCCACTCGTCCCCCTCTCGTATCCTTACTAGATTGTAGGCACCTCTTAGATCCAGTTTAGAAAAGATATTTGCTCCCTGGAGACGATCGAAGAGCTCCGGTATTAACGGCAGAGGATAGCGATTTTTACGAGTGATATTGTTCAAACCCCGGTAGTCTATGCATGGACGGAGAGATCCGTCCTTTTTCTTGACAAAGAAGAAACCTGCTCCGACCGGGGAAGACGATTTTCTGATGAAACCCCTTTCTAAGTTCTCCGCGATGTAAGTGTTCATGGCCCTTGTCTCTGGGAGAGAGAGAGGATAGGATCTTGCCCTGGGAAGAGGTGCACCTGGAAGTAGGTCGATAGGACAATCAAAAGAACGGTGTGGAGGTAGAATCTCGGAACGTGTCTTGTCGAATACATCACGGAATTCCCAGTACTCAAAGGGTAAGGAGTTAATTTTCTCAGATAAGGTAGACAAACCACCAATTCTCTTGAAAATCTGGGTACAGGTCTTAGCACAAGAAGGAGCCCACTCGATAGGTTTCTGATCCGTCCAGTCGATGCGAGGATTATGAAGTTGAAGCCAAGGAAGACCCAAAATCAACTCAGCAGAAGGAGTGTGGATTACATCGAGGGTAATGATCTCCGTATGGACGTTAACGAATTGTAGAAGAAGAGGCACCGTCTGTAGCGTGATAAATGCTGGTTTAAGCGGTCGACCGTCAATCGCCTCCAGTCCTACCGGCGTCCTCCTGTTGACCAAAGGGATATTGTTCAGTCTAGCAAAAGTCTCATCAATGAAATTACCTGCAGAACCAGAGTCAATGAATGCTTGTGCCGGAGTGTGAAACCCCTCTCCAGAAAGTGTAATCGGCAAGGTTATCCTGGTAGGAAGGATGTTCTGGACAATGGGAGAAAGTGTCAATATTCCCAACGAAACTCTCCGGGATCTCATTGGGAGCTGGCATTTCCCGGTGCGTGAGGACACCGGGGTACAGCGTGACCGGAATTGCCACAGTACATGCAAAGGCCGGCCTTGCGCCGACGCAGTTTCTCAGCAGGAGACAGCCTATTGCCTCCCAACTGCATGGGTTCTGGAATGTCCCCGGAAGGAGGTAACGGAGCCACGAAGGAGGGAGCAAGAGTTCTTGAGACCCGTGGACGTACATGGGAACGCTCGTATCTCCGCTCCAGCAGACGCTGATCCACACGAATAGAGAGAGCGATCAACTCCTCCAGGTTAGTGGGACGATCACGTGCAGCCAGCTCATCTTTTAGGGTCTGAGACAGGCCTTGCCAGAATGCCGAAGACAGAGCCTCATCATTCCAACCTGTCTCAGCAGCAAGGGTGCGGAACTCCACTGCATACATGGCAACCGAACGATCTCCCTGGATTATGTGGTGAAGAGCAGAAGATGCCGTTAACCTCCGTGCGGGAGTATCGAAGACTCTTCGGAATTCCTCGACGAAGAGATCGATGTCCTGTGTGATGGCACCCTGTCGTTCCCAAATGGGAGAGGCCCACGCCAGTGCCTGATCGGTGAGAAGGGAGTAGATGTAGCCGACCTTGGAGACAGAAGACACAAAGCGAGAGGGAGAGAGTTTAAATTGGACGAGACATTGATTAATGAAACCCCGGCATCCTTGAGGATCCCCCGCATAGTGTCTGGGAGGCGGAATCCGGGGTTCCGGAGCAGACGCAGACGGAGGTGTCGGAGCAGGAATAGCCGGTACAGGAGCTGCCACGGGAGACCGTTGCTGAATGAGGGTACGAACCTGAAGAGTAAGGGTATGGACGCTTTGCTGCAAGGCATCTATCCGTTTATCTGATTGGTCTAGGTAAGTCTCTAGTCTGGTAAACAGAGCAGTATGAGCGTTTATAGTGCTCGCCACCTCAGCGGGGTCCATGTTTGTTGGGCTGAGCATAATGTTAGGATGTGCTCACCACAAACGAGACGGGACCGCGGTGCTGAGGTGGGATAGGATATAACGCCACCCACAGCCACGAGGGCACGTCTTGATTGAAGAGTGGTCTGGGATTCCGGATCGGAGTAGGAGAGGTACGGTAGGTAGAGAGGCCGTTAGCCAAGTCCGGGGTTAGAGAGAGGGACGTTGTCGTTTACCGTAAGCCAGGATCGGGATGCCAGAGGTGCGGAGAGTCGTGTAGCCGTATGCCGAGTTCGGGATGCCAGAGGTACAGGTAGACGTAGCGGAAGCCGGTTCAGTTCACGAGGAAGTCTGCGGAATAGACTAAGGAGGCAGGGAATGGTGAGAACAACTGGTTCTATGCTCAGCCAACGAGTCAGTGACTCTGCAGGGTATATATAGGAGAGAGGAACCAATAGCAGCGCAGCAAGGTAGGGGTGTGTGGAAAGGCCAGGTTACAGCAGGTGTAGGTTCAGAAGCAGTCCCAGGGCAGGAGCCATAAAGCCCAGCAGCCTGGCTATGTTTAGTGGTAGCCATCACAAGGGGCGCTGTGCCTTTAAGAGGCGGGAGCGCCTCCGTGTGGCCGCGCCTCCGTGAGGCAGGGCCATCGGCTGCGTGTGCGGACCCCCGCCCTGCTCTGAGAGCAGAAGAGGAAGGAAGATGTGCGCGCGCGCGCATAGATGGAAGAGCTGACGGCGGCTTGCCTCCGGAGTCCACGTGTGCCGCGGGAGACCCAGATGGAGCTGCAGGTAAGTGAGGAGCACGCCGAGAGCGGCGTGGCTCCAGAATCCTCACATGAACACAGTGATTTGCACCTACCAATTAACAATACTTAAGGTTGATTAGTTTACTGATTTGCCAATGTGCCAAATCTAATGCAATATATGTTCAGCTCTTAAGTCGGTAAGGCTGGCAAATATATTACTACTTTCAGCTGTGGAAACTATGTAAAATTACTTGTTATAGTAGGCTGATTAACCTTTATTGCTCACTTTTAAATTCAGTCATGTGCCTTGATTAAACACAAGGGTGCACATTTGCAACACCCAAACAGAAATAATTTTTTTGATGTGTTTTAAATCAAAAGTTCTTTGTCTCCTTCGTAGGCGTGTAATATAGTGCGTGCGCTTGCACTACCGTGTGCATACATGTCAATTATAATCAACTGTGTTTAAACCTGACGTCCTATACTTCTGACGCGTGCACGTACGGCAGTGAGCGTTGACCCGGCAGAACGGAGGAAGGACATGAAAAGGGTCTTTTTGCACTGCTGCCGGTGCACGTCACGCTCTATTAGCCAATCACAGCGAGGCTTCAATTTCATTGGAATACATCCTCCACTTAAACAAACACATTCAGTGCAGAATGTATCAACATGGAACAAAAATAAACCAAGCCTCATAATCATAATCCCTTAATTCTTAAAATGACTAAAAGCAGCTGTTTTATAATGCTCCGAACTGGTTATGTTTCTTCACAAAAGTCAAAAACAATTAAATGAGTTTTGTAAATTACATCTAACTACAGTATCTGTTTATATTAATTAATTACCATGTTTCACTGAAATTGAATGTTGTCTGCCTACCCGTTTGCGTCATAGCCACGCCCAGCTGTCGCTCACAGCACAGACCATACACTCAAAGTGTGATTCACGAACACGAGCATTAGCACACGCAAGTGCGCCAACTATAAAACAAGCCTTACACATTCTGTTGTGTTTCTTGCACTAAGGGCTAGATTCACTAAGCTCTGTATTAAATCTGATTAACATGACATTGACCTACAGCTGTAGCAGACATTGTAACCCGAGTTAATACACAAAATAACATTTTAAATAATATGTAATCTCCTTAAATATTATTTTAAATAGCACTACTGTTAAATAAAGTGTGGCAGTAACAACGCTACACTAGTATACAAAACCTATGAAGTTTCGAGATCTATGAAGAACTGATACTGGTATCAAATCTACATTGAAAATTGAGGATGTTTTAGTTTTTTTGCAGGGATCCTTATCAACTAAGGCTAGAAACTATAATACTGTATGCTGAGAATGTTTTCAAGGAGCCTATGTGGGATACTCCTTTAAGTGCAATGTGGAGGCAAGCACATGAACAAAATATAAAATGCATACCAGTATACAACTAAAACATACTGAAACCATAGATAATGAGGTCACTGCTCTGCTAATGCATGGAAACTCCAAATTACTTAAATTGGCATCGACACACGTTAAGGAGCAATTCCCTATGTACTTATATTTAGTACCTGCAAGCAGGAAATTAAATTTTATAACATCCAAGTTTCTTTAAAACTAGAGATTATGACTAAAAATATTTATATCTTGAGCTATCTGTGACATTTCAAATATCTGCTGCTATTGTTTATGATGTCAAGAGAAATCCCTAGCTTGACAAATCACCTTATATTTCATTGCAGCTCTTTTGCTGTTTCAATCTCATTAAAATGTAGCCATGCAGAACTTCTACATCCCTTTTACAGGTTTTACAGCTGATGTGCGGAATTTTGGAATTCGTGTTGTAGAATTGAAAATGCCACATCTGATTTCAGGTGATTAATAAAATACTGCTGTGTTTTACTGTCTGCATGACAAAATGGGCAATTACATTTTCAGATTTTGTTGTATGTTCTTCGGTTACACAGATGAATATGTATAATCCAATGGTTAAAATAATAAACTGTTAGTAAGTTTGGAAGGAAGAACAAGGTTAGTGTCTTTAAATAACAAGCATCATTTTCTTTAAACTAATACTTTATAATTTCATCAACTTTTGTTAACAAGTAAAGCTAATGCTATAGCTGCAGCGGCCGTTATTCAAACAAATCACGGCGCCGATTTTGTGTGCTCTGCTGTACTCCACGCAGCATGAACGTTGCCAATCGCCCCAGGCACCAGCGCTTATCGCGATTGCTTTGTGTAATTTCATGGATTCTGTTTCTTTGGGTGCAATGAAATGAATGAATGCTACTATGCTACTGTGTCAATTTAAGGTGTTTAAAAACAGAATTCTAAAATACCATTTTCTGCACTCGCCGCACTCGCGTCTTAAGGCGGTAAAGGTTGGAAGACATCCAGCGTCATGACATCGGTATTCCAATGTACAAAACGCGTGATTTGTTTGAAACACGGCCGCTGCAGCTATACAAGTAAACCCCGTTATAACGCAGTCCTCGGGGTCCACCCCGAGACCACCGCGTTAGTAACGGGGTCGCGCAAAAACAAAATGGCCACCACAAAAAAATTAGTTAGAACAGTGTTTCCCAAAGGCCTGAGTTCCTTTCTCCCCCGGTCAAAACCGCCACCCCCCGGCAGTATCGGCGCATCATCACCCTCACCCCCGCAACACCCTTCACCTCGCGGGGCAGGAGGTGGGAGCGGAGATGTCCATCCGGTCCCCGCTTCCCCCTGTCACCACGTGACAGCCCGCGGGGCAGGAGATGGGAGCGGGGATGTCCCTCCGGTCCCCGCTTCCCCCTGTCACCACGTGACAGCCCGCGGGGCAGGAGATGGGAGCGGGGATGTCCCTCCGGTTCCCGCTTCCCCCTGTCACCGCGTGAAAGCCCGCGGGGCAGGAGATGGGAGCGGGGATGTCCCTCGGGTTCCCGCTTACCTCTGATCCCCCCCACATGCCCGGTGCTCCCGCTGCCTGCATGGAGGTGGTAGCTGGGGGTTTCTTCTTCCCAACGCTGTCCCCGGCGCTCCCGCTGCCTGCGCGGGAGGAGGGTGTGTGTGTGTGTGTGTGTGTGTGTGTGTGTGTGTGTGTGTGTGTGTGTGTGTGTGTGTGTGTGTGTGTGTGTGTGTATGTGTGTGTGTGTGTGTGTGTGTGTGTATATGGGTGTGTATGTGTATATGTGTGTGTGTGTGTGTGTATATATGGGCGTGGGTGTGTGTGTGTGTGTGTATATGGATGTGTGTGTGTGTGTGCATGTGTGCATGTGTGCATGTGTGCATGTTTGCGTGTGCGTGTGCGTGTGCGTGTGCGTGTGTGTGTGTGTGTGTGTGTGTGTGTATGTGTGTGTGTGTGTGTGTGTGTGTGTGTGCAGTGTGTGCAGTGAGCAGTGTGTGCAGGGAGTATGTGCAGTGTGCTGTGTGCAGTGTGTGCAGTGATAGTGTGTGCAGTGAGAGTGTGTGCAGTGAGAGTGTGTGCAGTGAGAGTGTGTGCAGTGTGCAGTGTGCAGTGTGTGCAGTGAGAGTGTGTGCAGTGAGCAGTGTGTGCAGTGAGAGTGTGTGCAGTGAGCAGTGTGTGCAGTGAGCAGTGTGTGCAGGGAGTATGTGCAGTGTGCTGTGTGCAGTGTGTGCAGTGAGATTGTGTGCAGTGAGAGTGTGTGCAGTGAGAGTGTGTGCAGTGTGCACTGTGCAGTGTGTGCAGTGAGAGTGTGTGCAGTGAGCAGTGTGTGCAGTGAGCAGTGTGTGCAGTGAGCAGTGTGTGCAGTGAGCAGTGTGTGCAGGGAGTGTGTGCAGTGTGCTGTGTGCCGTGTGTGCAGTGAGAGTGTGCAGTGTGCAGTGAGAGTGTGTGCAGTGTTCACTGTGCAGTGTGTGCAGTGAGCAGTGTGTGCTGTGAGCAGTGTGTGCAGTGAGCAGTGTGTGCAGTGAGCAGTGTGTGCAGTGAGCAGTGTGTGCAGTGAGCAGTGTGTGCAGTGTGCAAAAAAAATTAATTTAAAATTTAAAAAAAAATTAAAAAATGACATGCAGATGAGCACACAGTGTCACCTTATGCCTCACTGCCAGTGAAGTGGCAGTTCCCACACTGACAAAAGGTATTGAGATCCGCCAGGAATCCCAATGGGACTAGCATTACTGGGATAATACAGACGGGTATCCCAAACAGAAGAAAGAGGTGGGCCTAAATAAAAGACTGTTGTATGACAAAAGTTCCTTGTGTCCATTATTCAACAACCTTGTTACCTCATTGCCCAGCTACCCGAATCCAGTCCCTGAGTCAAGGTAATCCATGTGGAGTAGCCATAATTAACACAACAAAGTAATCTCTATAGATGCCAGGCACGAATGGTTACATAAGTATCCTTTTGCTCAGAATATTTACCATAGGGTGACAATGGCCATATCAGAACTTTCTTCATAGAGTATAATTCAGACTATTGTTACTTGAGAAATCTTGTGGAAATTCCCCCACCAGAGCTTATGGATGTAAAAATAGAACCAATATACCACAGTAATCATAACGGAAGGTTGGGATTCATTGTGGATATTTCGGCTGGACAAACAGTTGGATCTTAGGGGGCGATGCACTAAACTCCGATAAGTGGCTTTAAGAGCACGTGACGCGAGACATTTCCATGCATAGGGGATACCGGCACCCCATAATGGGGCCTGTATCTTGGGAAGTAGGGGGCCCCGGACTTGAAATCAATGCGGTTCAGCTCCAGAGACAACCTGCTACATTACTGTAATGTTTAAAATTAAATAAAACCCCCGAGATCGCCTGTGAGAGGTGTGCTGTTAGAGTGACTGATTCAGCCATCTCTTACTGTGCGTCTCTTACAGACAGGCAGACCCCGGTAGGATTCACACAGCAGGGACCCTTGTGTGTTAATCCGATGGTCCATTAGTCTGCCCCAGCAAAACTAGTGAATATATCTCAACCTACACGCGGCATAACGCAACATTTACCCAGGTAAATGTTCGAATAAAGACGCTGCATCTGTGTTTTCCTTATTTGTCTCCTCATTCTTCTCCCTGGCTCCCTTTAGATACTGTAGTTTACAAGAGTATACAGTAGTTCCAGTAGAGACTAGTTTGACAGTAGTACAGTAACTGCCTACTAACTGCTCAATTTTTTTCTTTCCAGAGAAAGTAGCACCAGCCATCTACAGTAGTACTACATATCACACAATGCCATAATACAGTACGCACATAACTGCACTAATTTTTTGTTTTCTTGTCGTTTCAGGAAAAAAGGGTGGCCTGGGGGGAGGTGGTGTGTTGTGTCCAGTCTAATCTGTTTGTACAGTCAAATGTACAGAATATAAACAGCAGTATTGATGTACACAAAACCTCTCCTCTCTCAATTAACTACTGTACTGTACACGGAATGAGGAACAAGATAACGACGGAAAAAATAATATTACTATGTACAGTATACTGTATATATATTCTTATAAATGTGCATAATTCATGTTTCTCCATGTTTTACAAATGTTTTCTAAATGTTTATTCAATTTCAATCTGCCAGAAGAACTTAATAAAGACTGCATTATGTATTATTCATGATTATTTTTATATTTGTATTTTTTTGTCCCTGATAAAATAAAATACATATTTATTCACATTACTTGTAATCATAATCATTTACAACAACCACACCCCCCCACCCATACAGTATACGAATGAATGACAAAACAACATGAATCAGTTTATGTTTTTTTTTTATTCTCAATTCTCACAATGCTGTGCACATCAGATTTAAATTTCAAATTCGAGAAGGGATTTTCCAAAGCGTTACCATAAACAAAGCCTCAAAGGGTTGGGGGGGTTGGGTGAGTCATGTGCAGTAATCAACTAGCTCCCATCTCAAAGAGGCTTAGAGTACACGCAGGTGCAGTGAGGCGATTGACGCTCGGCTAGGGATGGATTAAAAACACAATGACTAACTTAAGAAAATGAATGACTCTGTGGAGGTGTCTGTCGAATGACTCTGTGGAGAGGGGGGGGTCAGGTGACTCATGCGCAGTAAGCAGCTAGCTCCCATCTCAAAGATGCTTAGAGTACACGCAGGCGCAGTGAGGCGATTGACGCTCGGCTAGGGACGGATTAAAAACACAATGACTAAATTCGGAAAATGAATGACTCTGTGGAGGTTCTGTCGAAAAGCGTTTGTGTGTGCGTGGGGAAGGGATGAAGGATTAGTTGTGCTGCAGTTCAAAGAAATTACATACTGTAGAGTAGAGTACAGTAATTTCAAAAGGCAGTTCATCATAATAATTTGATCAATAAACCCCCAAATACAACCCCCAAATACAGTACTTAAAAAGCAAGTCACTTTATCTCCCTGTGCCTCAGGCACCAAAAACATACAGTAGATTGTGAGCTCCACGGGACAGGGAGGGACCTGTGCCTGCAAAATGTCTCTGCAAAGCGCTACATATACTGTAACTAACAGCGCTATACAAAAACATGCTATTATTATTATAATATCAAGGTGATGCTCTGTGCAAATCAAATTCAAGAAGGGATTTTCCAAAACGTTGCCATAAACAAAGCCTGAAAGCTCCTGTCTCAAAGAGAATTACACGCAGGCGCAGTGAGGCTTTGTACTGTAGCTCGGCTATGGACGGATTAAGACCACAATGGCAAGATTCAGAAAATTAACAACTCTTTGGTGAGGGGGGGTGGGTGACTCATGCGCAGTAAGCAGCAAAGCAGCTAAATAGCTCCATCTGAAAAAGGATCACACGCAGGCGCAGTGAGGCTTTGAAGCTCGGCTATGAACGGATTAAGAACACAATGGAAAGATTCAGAAAATTAACGACTCTGTGGAGAGGGGGGTTGGGTGACTCATGCACAGTAAGCAGCTAGCCCATCTCAAAGAGGCTTAGAGTACACGCAGGCGCAGCGAGGCGATTGACGCTCGGCTAGGGACGGATTAAAAACACAATGACTAACTTCAGAAAATGAATGACTCTGTGCAGGTGTCTGTCGAATGACTCTGTGGAGAGGGGGGTGGGGGTTGGGTGACTCATGCACAGTAAGCAACTAAGCAGCTAAATAGCTCCCATCTTAACAAGGATTACAAGCAGGCGCAGTGAGGCTTTGAAGCTCGGCTATGGACGGATTCAAAACACAATGGCAAAATTCCAAAAATTAAAGACAGGCGCATGAAGTTCAAAGCTAAAGACATACTTTAATTTCAAAAGGCAGTTCATCATAATAATACACCCCCAAATACAGTACGTAAAAAGCACACAAATCAACCATGTGCAGTCAAACGCACAGGGTCGCAGACAAAAGCTACTGTACAGCACAGATTGAATATCGTAATACAGTAAGATGGTTTTTGCAGGCTTGTGGAGAAAAAAAAATTACAATAAAAAAAAATGTTTCACTCACTCAAGCAAGCAGTGGTGGGCGAAGTTACAGGCGCATGCGCAGTAAATTCTTGCTGTCAATGTGAATGTGAATGTGAATGTAAATGCGAATGCATGTGAATGTGAATGCATGCGCAGTAAATTCCTGCTGTCAATGTGAATGCATGTGAATGTGAATGCATGTGAATGTGATTGAAACCAGACACACGTTCAAAGGAATTGTGTGGGAGAGATGTACTGCATTGCACAGAAGATAGGAAGTTGAAATACCCTGCAGTGCAGTTAATTATCCTGAGCGAGGGGAGAGCGCTGTATATGCCGAAATGTGACACAGTTACAGTACAGTACACGCCTATGCGTTTCAACAATTTTCAAATGAGACATACTGTACTGTACTGCAGAACAGCACTGCAAATGCATGTACTGTTGCTTCAGCTTTTATTCTAACAAATCACCGGTTTGTCCCTGGCTGGTTCCTGGAATGCGACGCTGTTCACCTGGCGCATGTCGCGTTCACCTTGCATTCCCAGCCACGGGTCATGCCCGGCTGATGCGTTTATTGATAATGGTTCGGATTTTAATAGGCTGCAATGCTTCGCGTGTCCACCAGCTGGCAGAAATTCATGAATTGTAATGCACCGAATCAGTAATGTGTCGGCTTGCAGGTGTTTCGTTTAAAAAAGAAACTGTACCACAGTGTGCTATTGTAACTTGGCCTTGGCCTTGAGACTGAAGGAAGAGGTTGCAAAAATGTTTCAATTTAGGCTTTTCATATTAAAGAAAGACAAAGACCAGTTTCAGTTTGTGTTAAACTATTCTGTAGAGACCCACCATGAGTGTTCAAGTGCAGCCCGCTTTCCAAAAACCCGACAGAAGTTATGCGTATTTGATATGGGCTGCGATTAATGCAACAGATGATAAGATGGCAACAGTGTCTCTAATTTATCAGTATTTTATCGAAAACTATGACTTTTACAAATTTTCGCCAACTCCTCATACGTGGAAGCGTGCAGTAAGGAAAAGGTAATGTAGCAACCTCTGTTTTCACCGTATTGAGCCCCAATTTGTTGGGGGGTATTGGTGTGTGTCACCGGATTTTTCCCGTATCTATGATCATGGAGGCGGCAAAAGGCAAAGGGTCATGTTAAAACCAACTAAGAAGCGACAGTCGCTGCCAAGCAATGCACCAGCACCAGCACCAGCACCAGCTTCCAATGACGGTCCCACTGTCAGTGACAACCCTGAGCCTGAGTGATTTCCAGCCTCACCAGCTGACAACAGGTGGACTAGTCCCGCTGCAAACTATCGACGTGGATGATGAAGAAAGCTGGACTGGCAGTGGACCGGCGCCGGCGCCAGCTGAATGGGAAGTTCTATGGTGAGTACTGTCTTTTTGCCATATTATTTTGGTGGGGCTCACTGGGTACTTCTTTAGGGGGCTGACCATTACTGTACATTAAAACTTTTCTTTTTGTTTTTCCTCAGAAAAGAAAACGGCTAATGGTGGGATTTCGATGGATAATATTGTACTGTATGCTGATGTTTTCCGGCCGTACAGTATACTGTGTAATAAATCCGAATAAATAAAACTATGCATTTATTCTACATGTTCAGTATCGTGTCATTATGTGTCTTCTACAGTATACTGTACAGTGGTATACAGTGCCTACATCTATGGGCAAAAAGAATTTTATTTCTAGGTGCCCTAGAATAAAAGTTCCCACGCAAATTGCCCGTGAACTTGACCGCGGCCCTAAGTAGTTCCCACGCCAATTGTGCGAATATAATGTAAAATAATCCGTTCTGTTGTTCTGAGCGGGTTGAAATTTGCCTGGTCCTCATGCGGGAGGACCCTTGCCATAGTGGCAAGATATCAGCATTCCAAGACCCCCGGAACCAGAGATACCAAAAGACAGTTTAAAAGCACATTACCAAAGTGGCTTTTTTTCTGCCATGCAAGTCAATGGCTGAAACCTGAACTTTAACATCACCCTGACTCCGTTCTGTTGCCACGAGAGGGTCGCAATTTGCCATGCAATCCTGCCGCAACTAGGACTTCATGGTGACCGAATGTGAGCCCTCTAGGTCGAACAGAAACTGAGTTGTGGGTTCCAGGTTTCTGCTCATTCTGACTTAGCCGGTTCAAAGCTTTCTCCGCCATTACGCTCAATGGTAGGACCCTCCTCGCCGGCGTGACCCTTTCTCGCCGCCATTACTGCTCGGAACCTATTGGGATCAAGTGAGGGGGTTCCTAACATCTAGGGTCAAAATGAATTTTATTTCTAGGTGCCCTAGAACAGAAGTTCCCACGCCAATTGACCTAGTTCCAACGCCAATTGCCCTAGTTCCTACGCCAATTGCGCGACCAGGCAGTAAAAAAAGAGTGCAGCAAGCCTCGACATTTGTTACACTGTCAAAGGAGCAAATGGAAACAATGTGAGGCAATTCAACATGTTCTTTTATTGGTGGAGTCAGTACAAAAACATTTATTTACAAATACTGTACAATGTTGAAACATTTAAAGTGCACAGCAATTCTAACCATCAACACACAATAATACATTCTGCAGCCTTTATTAAATTCTTCTGCCACAAAATATTTTTGGTGCATGGGGCAAAGGGAGTTAAAGTGACTTTATTTTTATGTACTGTATTTGGGGGTTGTATTTGGGGGTTGTATTTGGGGGTTTATTCATCAAATTATTATGATGAACTGCCTTTTGAAATTACAGTGCTATTAACTATTTCAGCCACACACCTCCAGAGTTTTGAATCCCTCCCTAGCCAAGCGTCAATCGGCTGAGTCACCCTATCCTACCAACCCCCTCTCTCCACTGGGTCGTTAACCTTCTGCATATTGCCATTGTGTTCTTAATCCGCCCATAGCCAAGCTACAAACACTCAGTACGCCTGCGTCTAATCACACCATCCCCTCCCCCAACCCTTAGAGGCCTGTTGTTTGATACTGATACCGTATTTCATCAGGGTGTGAAAATACAGTACATTCTTTAATATCTTTAAAATAAAAATATATAAATATATAAATATAATTTACAAAACATTCTTATTCATTGGTGCACTGTAGGGGTGGCTGTCAATGATTATGATTCGCAGGAAAGTGAATAAATATTTATTTTATTTTATCAGGAACCAAAAAATACAAATATAAAAATAATCAGGAATAATACATAATGCAGTCTTTATTAAGTTCTTTTGGCAGCTTGAAATTGGATAACCATTTGGAAAACATTTGTAAAACATGGGGAAACATGAGTAATGCACATTTATAAGAATATTATTTAATACTATATACAGTACAGTACTGTAATGTACTGTATAATATACTGTATATACTATATATTGTATAGTAAAATTATTTTTTCTTTAGTCTTTATCTTTTCCTCATTCTGTCTGCAGTACAGTAGTTCATTGAGAGAGGAGAGGTTTTGTGTACATCATTGCTGCTGTTTATATACTGTACATTTGACTGTACAAGCAGATTTGACTGGACACAACGCCCCCATCTCCCCCTAGGCCACCCTTTTTCCTGGAACGACAAGAAAGCCAAAAATTAGTGCAGTTACTGTACTGTACTGTATGTGCGTACTGTACTGTATTATGGCAGAACTACTGTAGGTGGCTGGTGCAGCTTTCTCTGGAAAGAAAAAAATGGAGCAGTTAGTAGGCAGTTACTATAGTACTGTCAAAATAGTCTACTGTATACTGTACTGGAACTACTGTATACTCTGACTACTGTTAAATTCTATGTACTGTAACCTGATGGCTGGTGCTGTTCTCTCTGTAAAGAAAAAACTAACTACTGTATACTCTTACTATCTGGAAAGAAAAAATCTGTGCCATACTGACCTGTAACATACTGTACTTACAATACTACAGCACAGTACTACTTTCCTGATGCTTGCCCATTACGCGCGATGACAATGGGCAACACAGTGGCAATATGGTCTATATATTTATTGCAGCGTTCCACGGTGAGTACATCGTTTCAAAAACTCATTATGCATTTCAACAACTCGTCCTTTTTGGAGGGTTTCGCCACTTTCCGGATATGGTCCTTCAGCTGATACCAGACCATTTCGATCGGATTGAAGTCTGGCGACCTGTCATTGGAAAGAAAGGACAATTGGTTTAAGAGCTAAAAACAGTGGGGAACAAAAATGGGACACGGTCTACTGCACTTACTCCACTGGCGTCTTCACCCAGTTGATGCCGCGCTCAAGGATATGCGCCATTGACGCAGTGTGTGCTTGGGATCGTTGTCCTGGTAGAAGCGGTGACCATTGGGGAAGTCGCGTGTGATGTATTGCACTTTCTCGGGCACAATGTTGTCTTGGAAGAAAGCTTAATTCATGATTCCTATAGCAAGAAAAAAAATGCTCAAAAAACTGCACAATAGTACAGTGCATACGGTAAGGCAACACTAGTCAAGTACAGTGCATTAGGCGACATTATATTTGATACATTTTACCTTCAAAGATGACAATGCATCATAGATGATAGATCTATCAATGATGATAGATTGTGCTTGTTTGCTAAAGGGTGTAATGAAAGATGGACTATAATTGGATCTGGATCCCTTGATTGGTTTTTGTCTAAGAAGACTGTTTCTGTCCATCTTATACACCTCATTTAGTATTCTATCTAAATCAGTTTTTTTATACCCTCTTTGTAGGAAACGAACATATAACTCATTTGATTTTACTTTGAATTCATCGTCATTAGAACAATTGCGGCGGGTTCTGATAAATTGGCTTTTGGGTATCCCCATGAACGTGGCTTGAGGATGGCAACTGCTTGGTCTTAAAAAAGAGTTACGTGAATTAGGTTTACGGTATAATGTGGTCTGTATAGAAAGTGCTGTGTCAATATATAAACATAAATCTAAATAACAAATGTGTTGGAAGTGATAAGAAAAAGTGAAAGAGAGATTAAACTCATTATCATTAAGTGCAGAAATAAACTCCAAAAGTGTGGTGATGTCTCCTTCCCAAATAAACAGAAGATCATCAATGTAGCGCCTATAAACCATAATGTGCTCCTTAAATTTTTTCATTTCTCCAAACACATGAAACGACTCCCACCACCCCATGAAGAGGTTGGCGTATGATGGGGCAAAACTTGTGCCCATAGCCGTTCCATGTTTTTGGAGATAATGAACCCCATTGAAAACAAAAAAATTGTGAGTGAGAAGAAAGTGAATTGCAATTGGTTTAAGAGCTAAAACAGTGGGGAACAAAAATGGGACCCGGTCTACTGCACTTACTCCGCTGGCGTCTTCATCCAGTTGATGCCGCGCTCAAGGATATGCGCCGTTGACGCAGTGTGCTTGGGATCGTTGTCCTGGTAGAAGCGGTGACCATTGGGGAAGTCGCGTGTGATGTATTGCACTTTCTCGGGCACAATGTTGTCTTGGAAGAAAGCTTTATTCATGATTCCTATAGCAAGAAAAGAAAAGTGCTCAAAAAACTGCACAATAGTACAGTGCATACGGTAAGGCAACACTAGTCAAGTACAGTGCAGTAGGCGACATTATATTTGATACATTTTACCTTCAAAGATGACAATGCATCCCGGTCCACGCCTAGATATGGCACCCCAGACATGCAGCTTCACAGGGTGTTTTGGCCGCGGCTTCAAAGATATGCGGCCTTTTTTGTGGAAAGCAAATCTTGCAAATCTCTCCAGCGACACAGTAGACTCATCAGTGAAGATGCAATCCTGGAAAGTCTCCCCGCTGTCGATCCATGCCTGGGCCTGGAGCACTCTTTTGATTTTGTTTGCATCCCGTATCATGGGGTACACTCTGTAATGACAAGGAATAAAAAAAAATTGTGGCACAGTGCAGTACAGTTTGCGAAACAACACTTTTACCTCCTGTACTATCCAGTACTAACCTCACACGTCCATATTTCCATCCAATGCTGCGTCTCATCTTCTTTATGCTGGTCTCGGATACAGTCAGATTGTGCTTTTCCTGCAGAGTGTTTTTAACCCTTAATGCACTCCTCTCATCATTCTCCTCACTTATTGTGTCCACCAGAACAGTTGTCTCCCTACAATGTAAAGAAATTATATTGTTTTATTAATATGCAGCAATATAAAATGTATATAAATGTAATGTTGTAATATACATTAAATATAAATAGACAAAATATATATACTGTTGTACTATAAATATAAATATACAAAATAAATACCAGTATACTGTTGTAATATAAATATAAATATACAGTACATCCTATACAGTATATACCGTTGTAATATTAATTGAAATATACAAAAAATGTATACTGCTGTACTATAAATATAAATAGACAAAATATATATACTGTTGTACTATAAATATAAATATACAAATAAATTTACTGTTGTAATATAAATATAAATATACAGTACATCCTATACAGTATATACCGTTGTAAGATTAATTGAAATATACAAAAAATGTATACTGCTGTACTATAAATATAAATAGACAAAATATATATACTGTTGTACTATAAATATAAATATACAAAATAAATATACTGTTGTAATATAAATATAAATATACAGTACATCCTATACATTATATACCGTTGTAAGATTAATTGAAATATACAAAAAATGTATACTGCTGTACTATAAATATAAATAGACAAAATATATATACTATTGTACTATAAATATAAATATACAAAATAAATATACTGTTGTAATATAAATATACAGTACATCCTATACAGTATATACCGTTTTAAGATTAATTGAAATATACAAAAAATGTATACTGCTGTACTATAAATATAAATAGACAAAATATATATACTGTTGTACTATAAATAAAAATATACAAAATAAATATACTGTTGTAATATAAATATAAATATACAGTACATCCTAAACAGTATATACCGTTGTAAGATTAATTGAAATATACAAAAAATGTATACTGCTGTACTATAAATATAAATAGACAAACTACTGTATGTTGTAAAATAAATAAACAGAAATAACAACAGTATTACAGTAGATACAGAACTGTACTGTAGATGTACAGTACAGTTTTCTATATTTATTTTTTGTTAAGTTTTATAAATATACTTACGCGTTTGTTACCCTTGGTGCCTTTTTCCGGTCTCTGTTTTTTCCGTATGCATGATAGCACACGGAGCTTGATGGCACAACGAGGTCAGAAGTAGCTAACCAGCGTTGGATAGCAGCAATTCGGTGTCCGATCGTGTACATGTCCTTAATTCGCATGCTGAGATCCTTTGAAATCTTTTTAACAGGCATTGCTACGAGTAGAAAGAAATACAAACACAAGAATGTATATTCGATGTTTAGTCGATGTGTATTCTATGTGCAGTCAATACACAAAATGGATGGTGTATTTATACGGTAATGACTCACATTAGAGTACGCCCACTTTCAACACCTGTACCTGGTCGCCATGCATAAAAGGACACACACTTTGCATAGCCCACCACTCCATGATCTTTATCTGAACTTGCCCTTGTCCAGATACTGTACTGCATTGTGCCACCTGCTTCCATAGAGCATCCCCGTTTCTATGGACGCAAGAACCCACTCACCTCTGCCGTGCGTGTCATGCTGAAAAAGCAAAAGGCGGTTGCCGTTTCCACGCCAAGGGCAAAGCGACAGGCTAAGGCCAATAAAGAAAACCTTCTGCTGACCCCAAAGGTTAAGGGTTTTCTTAGACGTAAGCCTCATTAAGTGAAGAAGATATACGGTGATGTACTCTCGACACAAAACGAATGGCAGCCAACCCATCTAATCCGCAGACCACTTCCACCCATATGCTTTGACGACTCTGCTGTAGCTGTCCCGGAAATCTTCATCCCGTCTTCTCCACCCCCATCTTCTCCGGTTCCATCTGATGACACTGCCGCCTCTGAAATCCACGGGTCACTGTCTCCTTTGCTCTTTGACGACTCTGCTTCTCGCCCGGAAATCCAAAGGTCACCTTCTCCATCCCTCTTCGACGACGCTGCCGCTTCTCCTCTAACGGGTATCCACAGGTCACCTCGTCCACTCTCCATCGATGCCGCTTCTGTCATGGAACCCCCATCTCATCCTCCGTTGCACCCATCCCCCCAGATGTCCAGACGCCATGCACAAGAAGCAGCTCATTAGACCGGATGCTGAATGGGATAAGTGTGGATCTCCCCGGGAATTCTATTGTGCTGGCAAAGATAGATCTGCTTCTGGAGACCATGTTAAATTTGGAGCAACGGATGCTACAAATGGAGCAACGGATGGATCAACGGATAGAGAAGATAGAGGCTGACATTACGGGCATACATTATTTGCTCGGTGCTAATGCCCCTGTTTCCCCGACGCCAGAGCAGGGGGGTGACATGGATGTGATGAATGGGACCTTCGACCCCCTTCCATCACCAATCGCCCCTCCTCCACCAGAAGATGTAGTGTACATGTATGCCGTTGAGGAGGACATGACAATCCCGTCAAGACCACGCCAGGAGACAACACGGCGACCACGACCGGAGGAAAGCTTCCTCCCAGACAACCTACCATCGCCCGTCGCCACAAGCACACCCCTTCCCAAAAGACCTACACCCGCTCGCATCGAAACAGTGCCCGACATCACCCTGTGCGATCTGCCACCGGGGCTCAGGGAGAAGTATAGGGTGATGAGTGCTGTTGTACCCCACAAGTATGCCTTGATAATTTTTATGCACCATTTTCCCTACACGTTGTACTGCGAGTGGGTGTTCAAAGTGAACTACGAAGGAAATCGCGTTAAAAAGGCGCTTCCTGCCAATTTAAGGAAAAACATTGTGGAAGAAATGCGGCGCTTTTATGCAGTTACAGATCCTGTAATGAAAGGCGTTCGAGACTGCATTAATGGCGTTTTGCGCCATGCAAGGAATCGGCCATGGATGGACAATGTGGAGGACTTTCAGTGAGACCATACTGTTGTGCTGAACTGTATTGTACTGTACATGTTTTGCCCTACAGTACCTGCTGTACTTAAACAAAGGAGATGTTGTTGTGTGTTTTTTTTCACAGGACATGCACAACTCCAGTCCCTGAGGGCTGCAAACAGGCACGGTTTTCAATGTTGCCCTGAAAACCTGCCCTGTTTGCTGCCCAATAGGACTGAACTGGTGCAGGTCTGACTGACAGTGTTGCGCACCATCCCACTGTACTGTACTGTATACAGTACTGGGTTTCTTTAATAAAGGAGATGTTACTTAAAATGCTTCAACATTGTACTGTATTTGTAAATAAACGTTTTTGAACTGACTGCACCAATAAAAGAACATGTTGATTTGTCTTACTGTACTGTGCATTGTTTCCATTTGCTCCTTTGATAGTACTGTATAACAAAATACAGAGTAACAAATGCTTGCTGCACTGTTTTTTTATTGCCTGATCGCGCAATTGGCGTAGGAACTAGGGCAATTGGCGTGGGAACTAGGTCAATTGGCGTGGGAACTTCTGTTCTAGGGCATCTAGAAATAAAATTCATTTTGCCCCTAGATGTTAGGAACCCCCTCAGTTGACCCCAACAGGGTCTGAGCAGTAATGGCGACGAGAAAGGGTCACGCCGGCGAGGAGGGTCCTACCATTGAGCGTAATGGCGGAGAAAGCTTTGAACCGGCTAAGTCAGAATGAGCAGAAACCTGGAACCCACAACTCCGTTTCTGTTCGAGCTAGAGGGCTCAGATTCGGTCACCATGTAGTCCTAGTTGCGGCAGAATTGCATGGCAAATTGTGACCCTCTCGTGGCAACAGAACGGAGTCAGTGTAATGGTAAAGTTTAGGTTTCTGCCATTGAGTTGCATGGCAGAAAAAAAGCCACTTTGGTAATGTGCTTTTAAACTGTCTTTTGGTATCTCCGGTTCCGGGGGTCGTGCAAGGCTGATATTTTGCCACTATGGCAAGGGTCCTCCCGCATGAGGACCAGGCAAATTTCAACCCGCTCAGACCCACAGAACGGATTATGTTACATTATACTTATATGCAGTATTTATATATTTTTATTTTAAAGATATTAAAGAATGTACTGTATTGTATTTAAAACATGTGACTGTAAACCATAGTGACTGACAAATATTTTCACACCCTGATGAAATACAGTATCAGTGTACTCTCAATTCTCACAGTGCTGTGCACATCAGATTTACATTTCAAATTCGAGAGAGGATTTTCCAAAGCATTACCGTTCAAACAACTGGCTTCTAAGGGTTGGGGGAGGGGGATGGTGTGATTAGACGCAGGCGTACTGAGTGTTTGTAGCTCGGCTATGGGCGGATTAAGAACACAATGGCAATATGCAGAAGGTTAACGACCCAGTGGAGAGAGGGGGTTGGTAGGATAGGGTGACTCAGCCGATTGACGCTTGGCTAGGGAGGGATTCAAAACTCTGGAGGTGTGTGGCTTAAATAGTTAACAGCACTGTAATTTCAAAAGGCAGTTCATCATAATAATTTGATGAATAAACCCCCAAATACAACCCCCAAATACAGTACATAAAAATAAAGTCACTTTAACTCACTTTGCCCCATGCACCCAAAATATTTTGTGGCAGAAGAATTTAATAAAGGCTGCAGAATGTATTATTGTGTGTTGATGGTTAGAATTGCTGTGCACTTTAAATGTTTCAACATTGTACAGTATTTGTAAATAAATGTTTTTGTACTGACTCCACCGATAATAGAACATGTTGAATTGCCTCACATTGTTTCCATTTGCTCCTTTGACAGTGTAACAAATGTCGAGGCTTGCTGCACTGTTTTTTTACTGCCTGGTCGCGCAATTGGCGTAGGAACTAGGGCAATTGGCGTGGGAACTAGGTCAATTGGCGTGGGAACTTCTGTTCTAGGGCACCTAGAAATAAAATTCATTTTGCCCCTAGATTTTAGGAACCCCCTCACTTGATCCCAATAGGGTCCGAGCAGTAATGGCGACGAGAAAGGGTCACGCCGGCGAGGAGGGTCCTACCATATAGCGTAATGGCGGAGAAAGCTTTGAACCGGCTATGTCAGAATGAGCAGAAACCTGGAACCCACAACTCAGTTTCTTTTCGACCTAGAGGGCTCAGATTCGGTCACCATGAAGTCCTAGTTGCGGCAGGATTGCATGGCAAATTGCGACCCTCTCGTGGCAACAGAACGGAGTCAGGGTGATGTTAAAGTTCAGGTTTCTGCCATTGACTTGCATGGCAGAAAAAAAGCCACTTTGGTAATGTGCTTTTAAACTGTCTTTTGGTATCTCTGGTTCCGGGGGTCTTTGAATGCTGATATCTTGCCACTATGGCAAGGGTCCTCCCGCATGAGGACCAGGCAAATTTCAACCCGCTCAGAACCACAGAACGGATTATGTTACATTATATTCGCGCAATTGGCGTGGGAACTACTTAGGGCCGCGGTCAAGTTCACGGGCAATTGGCGTGGGAACTTCTGTTCTAGGGCACCTAGAAATAAAATTATTTTTGCCCATAGAGGTTAGGCACTGTATACCACTGTACAGTATACTGTAGAAGACACATAATGACACGATACTGAACATGTAGAATAAATGCATAATTTTATTTATTCGGGTTTATTACACAGTATACTGTACGGCCGGAAAACATCAGCATACAGTACAATATTATCCATCGAAATCCCCCCATTAGCCGTTTTCTTTTCTGAGGAAAAACAAAAAGAAAAGTTTTAATGTACAGTAATGGTCAGCCCCCTAAAGAAGTACCCAGCCAGCCCCACCAAAATAATACGGCAACAAGACAGTACTCACCATATAATTAAAATTCATTTTACCCCAGATGTTAGGAACCCCCTCACTTCACCCCAACAGGGTTTTAGCATGTACAGTACAGTACTTTAAAATAAATTAAATATGCAATTTTACTATTACTGCGCGCGCACGCACAGACTGTGTACTGTAGGTTGAACCGCGAAGGTATTAGACTTCAAAGACAACAGCTCGCAAACGCCCCCATGCGTTTTTACACGGCATTGCAATATTGCAGCCAGCGGGAATAAAATGCTTAAATCACAGCCGCGAAAATAACGCAATACACTCCGGGCGAAAATGACACAAAACCGCACATCACTGGATATTCTGAAATTCGCGGAGCTAGCCGAGTTAGAATAAAGTTGGTCGCTACTGTATACTTTAAATATGCAAATTTACAATTAGTGCGCGCGCACACACAGACTGTGTACCGCGTAGGTTGAACCGCGAAGGTATTAGACTTCCAAGACAACAGCTTGCAAACGCCCCCCTGAGTTTTTACACGGCATTGCAGTATTGCAGACAGCAAGAATAAAATGCTAATATCACGAGCGCGAAAATAACGCAGTTCACTCCGGGCGAAAACGACACAAAACCGCACATAACCGGGATAATCTGAAAATCGCGGATCTAGCCGATTTAGACTAAAGGCGGCCGCCACTGTATATATACAGCCGCGGCTCCGTTTATTCTCCAACATCTCCGAATTTTTTCGGGAATTTTTTCTGAATCCCATGCACTTCACCGCACTTAACCACGTTCATGCCGCATTCATACCGCATTCATACCGCATTCATGTTGCATTCACACCCGCAGTTGATGTGTTTATTGATAATGGTTCGGATTTAATTGGTTGAAATTCTTCACGTGTCCGCCAGATGGCAGATATTCATGAATTGTAAAGCGCAAGCGCTTCAGTAATGTGTCGACTTGCAGGTGTTTAAAAGAATACACAGTGGTCCATTGTAAATTGGCCTTGGGACTGAAGAAGTTACAATAATGTATCAATTTAGGCTTTTCATATTAAAAAATACAAGCACAGCGGTCATTGATGACCCCCATATGGGGCAACCCAGATTTCGCTCCTGGCCTAGACAGCGCTCAGTTCACAAAGTGGATCCAAGCAGGCTATCTCCGATTCTATGATCTCGGCAGCAAGGGTGTAATTAAATCCTTCGCTCATGTAAAAGAGGAAAAAAACATTCCGAATACTGAATTATTTAGATACTTACAGATCAGGGCCTTCTATACCAAGACCCCAATTCGGCCACGGAGAACAAATTTTGAGCAGTTGTGTGCCAGACAAACGGACACACGGGGACTAACCTCTCGAATGTACAGGGAAGTGATTTGTCCGGAGACAGCTGACGCACCTAGACTTAATTATATGAGGCAATGGGAAGCTGACTTAGGGGACACACTAGAAGACGACGACTGGGATAGGATCCTAAAGGCAGCAGCGAAGAGCTCTATCTGTACCACGCTAAAGGAGAACGCCTATAAGGTCCTCATGCGTTGGTACTACACCCCAACAAAACTCTCGAAATTTGTCAGAGGCTACTCCCCGCTCTGCCCCAAACAGTGCGGAGAGAGAGCAGACTTGCTACACATGCTGTGGTCGTGCGCAAAAGTGGCCCCGATTTGGGAAGAAGTACAGATGTGGCTACAGCGGCTACTGGAGATCGAGGTCCCCTTGGACCCGTGGCTGTTCCTGTTAGGCCGGCGGGTTAAGGGGTTCTCGAACGCAACACACAGACTAGTGGCGCATTTTGCCACTGCCACCAGATGCGAGATCGCAGCACTGTGGAAGCAACCACAAATTCCAATTATACCCAAAATCAGAAATCGAATTTGGTTCGTCTGCCGGATGGAACAGTTGACAAGTCTGGTCAACGACACCGGCACAAATTTTCTAAAAGTTTGGTCACCTTGGCTGACACAGACAGACATCCCGGGGGTTGATCTTACCAACATTTTGCAATGATTTTTAGCAAAGGCGTTCTCCGGTGGCGAAATGGATCCTTGACATTAGGTACTGGGGTAAGCGACGTCAAAAGGGAGAATTCACTACAGGATATTACGAACTAATAAAGGCAAGTAGGCATATAGCCACGTAAAGAGCTGCGGTCCCGGCCCTAATTAGGAAAGCCTAAATTAGCATAGTCCACAAACCGCCAGTGTCGCTCACCACCCCCCCACTCCCTTCCTCCCCCCCCTCCCCTATCCCTGGTTCCTTTGTTCGTCCGGTATGTCATGTCATGTTTTGTATGTTGATTGGAGGAGAAGTATGGAAACAAGGTGACGCATTGTAAGCCAATGGTTTGTGTTAACATGTCTGTATTGCCTCACCTAATAAAATGAAAGTTATAAAAAAAAAAAAAAAAATACAAGCACAGTGTCTGGTCTTGTTTTATTGTCCTGAGAGTCCCGGCATGAGTGCACAACTGCAGTCCGTGTTCCAAAAACCCAAAAGAACGTATGCTTATTTAATATGGGCCGCGATTAATGCAACAGATGATAAGATGGCCACAGTTGTTCAAATTTATCAGTATTTTATCGAAAACTATGACTTTTACACATTTTGACCACATGCTCATGTGTGGAAGCGTGCAATAAGGAAAAACTAATGTATCAATCCATGTTTTTTTCATATTGATCCCAGTGTTATTGGAGGGTATCGGTGTGTATCGCCGGATTTTTCCCGTATCTATGATCATGGAGACTTCAAAAGGTGAAAGGTCATGTTTAAACCAACTAAGAAACGTCAGTCGCAGGCAAGCAATGCGCCAGCAACAGCACCGGCTTCCAATAATGGTCCGACCGTCATTGAAAACCTTGTGACCGACAACCTTTGCTGTCTGTCCCTGCCCGGATACCTGCAGCCTGAGCCGGATTTCGCGTACAGGTTCCAGCAAGCTTGCATGTACCTAAGCGATTTCCAGCCTCATCAGCTGACTACAGGTGTAGTAGTCCCGCTGTCACTGTCAACTACGTGTATAATCAAGAATACGGGACTGGCAGTGGCTCGGCGCCAGCTGATTGGCAAAGTCTATGGTGAGTAATGTTGCCTTATTCTGTTTTTGAAATATCAATATCAATGCACAGTCAAGCGATTCTCCTGTAAGCAATATCATTGGCTGAGCAGCTTCTACAGTAGATACTGAACAATTGGTGGAAAGCTAGGCGCATGCGCATTGGAACCTTCTTGAAAGGCATATGCGTGTTATCACATCGACAGTAGGCGCATGTGAACAGGAGACGCCCCCCGAGAAATTTTTTGGTGGGACTGACTGTGGGAACTTCTTTAGGGGACTGACTGACCATTACAGTAAAACTTTTACTTTTGTTTTTCCTCAGAAAAGAAAACTTTGTCATCTCATGCGGAAAACAGCAAATGGAGGGATTTCAATGGATAATATCGCTTTGTGTTACAATGCCTGCACATTGCTGAATCTGATTAAAAAAAACACGTACCGGAGTCTACAGTTTAGTGGCCGTTGTTATTGATTAGGATAGAATACTGTAACTGAGAGCTTCATAGAAAACCTGAAACAGTATGCTGTTGTTTTCAGACCGTATACAATACTTTTTTTTATATACTGTATAATAAACCCGAAAAATAAAAAGTATGCATTTATTCTACATGTATTCCAGTACATATGTGTATTCTATACCCGTACAGCATGTATTGTTTTAAAACTCTTTTGATGTACTGTACAGTGCTGAGCATGCCTACAGTATACAGTACAGTACTGTACAGTATGCCTGGACAGTACTGTAAAGTATGTTCTAGAAACACTGTATTTTGTTACAGTATAAAAGGAGACAATGGAACAATTTAAAACAAGTCAACATTTTCTTTTATTGGTAGAGTAAGTACAAAAACATTTATTTACAAATACAATTTAAAAACATTTTAAGTGTACAGCAATTCAAAACATTAACATATGGTTTACTGCTAGTGAAAACATTTATGTACAGAAAGTCAAAACATTTACAGTAGGATGATGTACAGTACAGTCAGTCAGGCCTGCACAACTCCAGTCCTCGAGGGCCGCAAACAGGCCCGGTTTTAAGGATAACCTTGAAAAACGGGCCTGTTTGCGGCCCTCGGGGACTGGAATTGTGCAGGTCTTGTATACAGTACGTAAAAACATTTCTTTATTAATACAAGTTAAAACACGCAACATCTCCTTTATTAAAGTACAGAAAGTCAAAACATGTACAGCACAACAGCATGGTGTTATTAAAAAAAATTCTTTATTCATAAAATTTAAAAAACGCAACATCTCCTTTATTAAAGTACAGAAAGTCAAAACATTTACAAAAACATTTACAAAAAAATAAACAACAGTTGAACAGTCACGCAAATTCGATCCCCACCAGATTGTCTTCCAGGGCCGATGCCTTGTATGGCGCAAAATGCCATTAAAGGAGTCTCGAATGATTTTCATTAAAGGATCTGAAATTGAAAAATAGCGCCGCAATTCTTTCACAATAGTCCTTCTTAAATTTTCAGGAAGCGCCCTTTTTTCGCGATTTCCTTCGTAGTTGACATTTTTGGCCCACCAGCATTACACCAAGTAGGACACGTGGTGCTTAAATATTAACATGCCATACTTCTGGGGTAAACCAGCACTCATCACCCTATACTTCTCCCTGAGTGCCAGTGCCAGCTCGCGCAGGATGATGTCGGGCACCGTATCGATGCAAGCGTATGTAGGTTGGATTCTGGGAGCGGGTGTGCTGGGGGCGGGTGTGCTTGTGGCGGCGGGCGATGATAGGTTGTCTGGGAGGAAGATCTCCTCCTGTCTTGGTCGCCGTATTGTTTCCTGGCGTGGTCTTGACGGGGCTGTTATGTTATCCTCCTCAACGGCATACATGTACACAAAATCTTCTGGTTGAGGGGGTGCACTTGGTGTTGGAAGGCGGTCGAAGGTCCCATTCATCACATCCATGCCACCTTCCTGCTCCGGTGTCGGGGATACATGGGCATGAACACCGAACAAATTAATAATAGACCATATTGCGACTGAGTTGCCCATTGTGATCGCGCGTAATGGGAAAGCATCAGGATGGTAGTATGGTATAGTACTGTACTCTAGTATGGTAAGTACAGACACACCAAGTACAGTACTGTATGATACAGGTAAGTATGGCACAGATTTTTTCTTTCCTGAGAGAGCAGCACTATCCACCTGGTTGCAAAGTTTTTAACAGTAGTCGCAGTATACAGTAGTTCCAGTATATATATATATATATATATAATGGCATAATGATGAGTTTTTGGAACGATGTGCTCACCATGGAACGATGCAATAAATATATTGACCATATTGCGACTGTTTTGCCCATTGTGATCGCGCGTAATTGGCAAGCATCAGGAAGGTAGTATGGTATAGTACTGTACTGTAGTATGGTAAGTACAGGCACACCAAGTACAGTACTGTATGATACAGGTAAGTATGGCACAGATTATTTCTTTCCTGAGAGAGCAGCACTAGCCATCTGGTTATAAAGTATTTAACAGTAGTCACAGTATACAGTAGTTCCAGTATAGACTAGTTTGACAGTACTAACTGCATACTGTAGTCCAGTATGGAGTAGCTATACAGTACACAATGCCATAATATGCACCTAACTGCTCAATTTTTTTCTTTCCTGAGAGAGCAGCACTAGCCATCTGGTTGCAGAGTATTTAACAGTAGTTACAGTATACAGTAGTTCCAGTATAGACTAGTTTGACAGTACTGTACTATGCAGTACACAATGCCATAATACAGTATGCACATAACTGCACTAATTTTTTCTTTTCTTGTCTTTTCAGAAAAAAAAGGATGTACTGGGGGAGAGGCGGGGTATCATGTGTAAAGTTTGTGAACTGTGTGCACAGTTAAGTGTATCTAAACTGCAGTCATGATTTACACAAAACCTCCCTTCTCTCAATGAACTACTGTATTGTACACAGAATGAGGAAGAAGATAATAATGGAAAAATGTATATTATTCTATATATTATTATATATTATATATTATTAATTAATATTATTATCAATGTGCATTATTCATGATTATCCACCGGCTCTCAATTTTCAACTGACAGAAGAACTGAATAAAGACTGCAGTTTGTATTATTCATGATTATTTGTATATTTGTATTTTTTGTTCCTAATAATATAAAATAAATATTTCTTTACATTCATGATAATCATAATCATTGAACCCCCCTCCCCCCTTTCTACACCAAAGAAAAAGAAAGAATGACAAAATGTGGTAACTTACTGCACCAAAAACATGAATCAGATTATGGTTTTTTTAACGCTCAATTTCACAGTGCTGTGCAAATCAGATTTACATATCAAATTCGAGAAGGTATTATCACAAGCTTTACCGTAAACAAATCCTCAAAGGGTTGGGGGGTGGATGGGTGAGTCATGCGCAGTAATCATCAGCTAGCTCCCTTCCCAAAGAGGATTACAGAACCAACAATAGGAAAATTAATGAATGGTTTTGAGGATTACACTCAGGTGCAGAGAGGTGATGCTTGGCTAGGGACGATTAAAAGCACAATGACAAGCTTTAGAAACGGAATGGTTCTGGAGAGGTGTCGATAAGAGGTTCAAATCCTTGAGCGAGCCTTGTATGTGTGTGTGGGGGAGGGGGTACAGGGTACAGCTGCATGAAGGATTAGCTGTACTGTAGTTCAAAGAAATTACATATTTTCAAAAGGCAGGTCATCATAATAATTTGATCCCTACACCCCCAAATACATAAAAAGCACACAAATAACACGTACAGTCAAACGCACAGTGTCGCAGTCAAAAGCTACAGCACAGCTTGAATATCATAATATCAAGATGGTTTAGGCAGGCTTGTGGAGAAAATACAAATAAAAAAAGACGAGAAAAAAAAAACATTTTTTTTTGGTCACTCTCTCTTGAACTTCGCAAGCAAGCAGTGGCGAAGTTACAGACACATGCGCAGTAATCATCAGCTATGTACTGTAGCTTCCATCCCAAAGAGGATTACACGCAGGCGCAGAGAGGTGATGCTCGGCTAGGGACGATTAGAAGCACAATGACAAGTATTAGAAACGGAATGGTTCTGGAGAGGTGTCGATAAGAGGTTCAAATCCTTGAGTGAGCCTTGTGTGTGTGCGTGGGGGAGGGGCATACAGGGTACAGCTGCATGAAGGATTAGCTGTACTGTAGTTCAAAGAAATGACATATTTTCAAAAGGCAGGTTTTCATAATAATTTGATCCCTACACCCCCAAATACATAAAAAGGACACAAATCAACCATGTGTCAAATGCACAGTGTCGCAGTCAAAAGCTACAGCACAGATTGAATATCGTAATATCAAGATGGTTTAGGCAGGCTTGTGGAGAAAATAAAAATAAAAAATGAGGAGAAAAAAAAATATTTTTTTTTTGGTCACTCACTTTTGAACTTTGCAAGCAAGCAGTGACGAAGTTATAGACGCATGTGTAGTAATCATCAGCTATCAAGCAGGAATGTGATTGAAACCAGAAAGACACACATTAAAAGGAATGGTGTGGGAGAGGTGTACTGTACTGTAGATAAGATAAGAAGTTGAAATACTGCAGTGCAGTAAATTAGCCTTTGTGTGTGCGGGGGCGAGCGAGGGGAGAGCGCTGTATATACTGAAATGTGATACTGTTACAGTACACGCCTATGTGTTTCAACAATTTTCAAATGAGAAATAAAGCACTGCACATGCATGTATAAATATGCAAATTTACAATTACTGCGCGCACACACGCAGACTGTGTACAGACGTACTGTACGTTGAACTGCTAAAGTATTAGACTTTGAAGACATGCTATTCGGGAGCACTGTTTTAAGAATGGTGAAGGGGGCACTGGGAATGAGTTTTTGGAATCAAGGGGGCGTGACCCAAAAAGGTTTGGGAACCACTGCTGTATAGCAACATGTGTATATATACCAGAACAGAAAAATGATATACAGCACACACTAGAAGGCAAAAGAATATTTGCAGTTTGCAACGGACTACGGAGGACACAATACCTCCAATATACAATATAAATAACACAAAGCCCAGCACACACTGTCTTTAGATAATAGAACAAATGAAAAGGGATAATGCCAAGAAGAAATGTAATGACATGTAATATGTAACCCAAATCACCAGTATAAGATCCACACCACTACATCAAAAATTGATAACATGCTGTAACAGGGGAGTAATCCCTGTTCAAGTAATGTGCCTTTAATCTAGCAGTGTTGTGGTTAAACTGCTGGTAGTCAATTAATGAAACACCACCTGCCTGATTTAGATTGTTTACAAAAGCCTTTCTATTGAGACAGGAAGTGACTCCTTATGGGCTCACTTGTGGGCTGAACTTTGTAGAACACAGATCTCTGGAGCTGACCTGTCTTGAGCTCTGTCAAGAAGAAACAGCAGAGCTGATTGCAAGACACCAAATAAGACTTCTTAACCTGTTTGCTGATTTTCTGTGAACGCACGGGTGCGGTTCCAGGAGAGCAGAGAAGCTTACTCTACAGCAGCTAACAGATAAGACTTTTATTCTAAAGAGACTTCTTATATCTGCTTATGTCATGCTATGTGTTTGGGGCTGGGAGACCTGCTTAACTAGGAGTTGTGAATTACATGGGATTTTACTAGAAATACTCCCAAGTGAATTAAGCTTTGTTTCCCCCCCCCCCCCTGTGTTTGGATGATTTCCTGATGAAAAGGAAAAGGCACAATAAAGCCTTATTATACTTTCACCTTAAAAAAGCCTCCAATTGGGTACCTCTGTGAACGTCCGTCTACATATGGTGTCAGAAGTGGGACAAG
This sequence comes from Ascaphus truei, assembly GCF_040206685.1. Classification (NCBI taxonomy): domain Eukaryota; kingdom Metazoa; phylum Chordata; class Amphibia; order Anura; family Ascaphidae; genus Ascaphus; species Ascaphus truei. The sequence continues at coordinate 448,974,777 of NC_134483.1, forward strand.
CGGTGTCCTTGTAGTTAAAAAGGACCAGAGATTTTTATGTGAATTTTTTTTAATGCTTTTTGCCTACAGACAATCTGAAAAACTTAGGGGAAAAAAAAAAAAACCTCATGCAGCAGAGATCAGAGTTAAAGGGATACACACTGCACTGAAACTTACAAAAACCCATAAGAGACTGCTGAAGTAGCTAAACCTTATTTTGCCTATTACAAGGCAAATATATGGTCATTGAAATATATATGTATGGTCATTGAAATAGGGGTTTTGCCTTCCAGCCATAGTCAGGGTTCAAGAAGCGAGTCAGCCCTTAAAAAGGGATAGGTGTTTGTTGTTTTCAAAAGTTTCGCTGAAGCAGTGAATACAGATGGTGACCCACGAGTGATTCTGATTTTGCAAATAAAGGTTGCCACACCGCATAGGGCTACCAGCTGTGAATGGAGTATATGCAGAAAAGTGTGAAAATTGATTGAAGACTGTGCTGAAGCAGGGGAATTTTTAGCAAACAAATGCTGAGTGTTGAGTCACCATGCCGGGAATGAAAGAATGTTTTTTTTTCTGCAAGTAAAAAAGTCTGCCTATATTTATCTTGGGAGCAAAAACAGACACCCAAAGTGTGAAGTGTGAATGCCATAATACCCAAAGATGAGACTGAAAATTACTGAACTCAGGCAGAAAACCAAATTCTGTTGCTGAAGCGGAGAGATTGCACCTAGCAAGTAAATGGTGTAGAGCAAATATACTTTTTTACCTAGCAACTGCACATCTTGTATACCTGATAAGAGAAAATGCATGCACAGCACTGCTGATATTGAAAAAAAAAAAAATTCCCAAGAAAGAAAAGTCTACAGAGATGCCTGTGAGAGCTACGACCTCTACAAGCAAAATATGCCCATCTGTAGGACTACCACAATTGGGGGTTCTAGCAAATACAGTGGCAACAGCTGCAATAGTGCCTCCTGAGGTCAGGAAGAAAATTACACCTGATAGCCTAAAAATGGAGGACAAGATGCAGCGTTCCTGTAATGAACTGAAGAGTGGCCCTTCCAGTCCAATAAAGAGGAAGACATCTCTTACGGGAAACCCGAACCGAGTCACACCCACAAAACACCCCAAGAATGGTGGGGGAGCCTGAACTCGGCACGAACAGAAAAGACCGCTCCCTTTGATGAATATGATCAGCAGGAGACAGAGCGGGAGCAGCAGATCACCCAATATTTCTGTCAGCTAAAGTAACTGCAAGAAAAGCCTGGCGTATATAATGAAGCCGCTAAAATTTAAAATGAAGATGGAGACCCCAATATCCCTGAAGGGACGGTGTCATCCAAATCAAAAAGGCGGAAAAAGAAAAGCAGTTCTTCACTTACCGTGGAAGGAACAGACACGTCTGCAGATCCTGTGGAGGAAAAGGGGACTGAGTTGCCCTGCGGCCTAGAGAAAATGGAGAATTCGTCCCGCGGTTATCCGAATATCCAGAGGGCCCAAGGCAGAAGTCGTTTACCCCAAAGAAGTGTCTGTCCGGTGCCAACAGTGAGGAACCCGCAACCAGTCATCCCAGGGAAGCGGAGCCGGAACCAGTGAGTGACGATCCCTTGACCAGCCCTGAAGACGCCCTGAAAATTGCCAGGCATGACTGTGATCTGCTCTGTGAAGAATTGGAAAGGGAGAGAAAAAATAATGCTGAGCTACAGAAGACTGTGCTCGCAATTTACTCTGCGGCCAAGACCGAATTGGAGGATCTCAAGACTGAGCTAGATACTGCAAAGGCTACTTTTTCCGCCATGGATGAAAAGCAGAGCCAATCGGAAAAAATGGTGGTTACTCTAAAGCGGAAGTATGAGGAGGCACTGAAGCAGATGACAGTCTTCCAGCAAGAGGTTCACACTCTTCGTATAGAGCTTGATGCCTCACATCATGAGACCAAAAGCTGCCGCACAGACCTGGAAGTTTCCAGAAAGGAACTACACAGTCTCACTGAGGAGCTGGACATTGCTAAAGAAACTATTGGTAATCTTGATACAGATCTCAAAGTCTCTCAGAAGGAGCTTCAGACCCTCAACCTAGAGAAGGAAGTCTCACGACAGGAGAGTGTCATTCTCAAAGCAGATGTGCGTAAATGGAAGGAGGACTGCAAAGACGCCCTGAAGAATACAGAGACTGAAAAAAGAGAAAATTCAAGATTAAAAAGAGAAAACTTAAAACTGAAAGAAGAAAATTTTCAGTTGACAGAAGAAGTCAAGGAAAAGTTTGAAGAGGAGCACCAACTGCAGAACCAACTGCAAGGTCTGCATACACACCTCCAGTATGTTGAGGAGAAGCAGCAAACGCTGCAGGAAGAAAAGCTGCTGGCTGCTAAAGAAATTCAAGTGCTGCAGGAACGTCTGATGACCCAGTATGTCCCCGCAAAGCAGCATGAGAAACTGAAGGCTACCCTGAGCTTCACCAAAGCAACGCTAAAAGCCAAGCTTAGAACCCAGGTGACGCGGCACAAAAGGGAGCACAAGAAGGTCCAGAAACTGAAACAAGTAACTGCGGCCCAAGCAAAGAAGTTCATAGTGCTCCACAATGCAATAAAAATGTGGAGGCAGGCTCAGAGAAAGCAAAGCATGCAGATAAATTCCCTGAGAAGAGACTTGCAAGACGAACTCAAAAAACAGGGATCTCTCGCGGATAAGATTACGGTTCTACAAGGACAAGTATTGACCCTTACTAAGCGTCAGTATCCCACAGCCTCAAAAACCCATGAAGACAAGGGTACAGTAAGAGCTTGGAATACCGCTCATCTGAAAGACAAGGTTGCAAAATTTGAACCACCTAAACAAGCACTAGCAAAACCTTCAGCCACCCAGCAGGCAACAAAAGAAGGTACATTTGCTGAATTAAAACCAGAAGAATCCTTAGCTGATGAAGCTGAAAAGATGGGACATTCTCTGAAAGTGGGTGTGGAATTGCAACTTAAGCTAAAAGGGGCTGAACTAGCAACCCCATTGAGTGGGAAAATGGCGTTTTTTAAACGCTCTGCAACAGCTACCATACCTTTTGCCTACAATAAGATGAGCACCCCACGTGAGGGAAATCTCATGACCGCTCACGTAGAAAAAAGACTATACTTGGAGAAAGTCCTCCTCGAGCGACTGAGGGGTGCTGATCTCAAACACCTTCAGGAGGAGACACGAATAAACTGGAGAAAGGACTCCAATCCCTACAGGACTGAGGGTTCTCTTCCTCCATCCACTCTCATTCAAGTCACTGAGATATCTAGAATGAGAGCGGAAGGATGGGCTTTGGCCGTGGCAAGCCCGAGCTTCCCACAAACAGGGGAGGTATGTAACAGGGGAGTAATCCCTGTTCAAGTAATGTGCCTTTAATCTAGCAGTGTGGTGGTTAAACTTCTGGTAGTCAATTAATGAAACACCACCTGATTGCTTACAAAAGCCTTTCTGTTGAGACAGGAAGTGACTCCTTATGGGCTCACTTGTTGGCTGAACTTTGTAGAACACAGATCTCTGGAGCTGACCTGTCTTGAGCTCTGTCAAGAAGACAGCAGAGCTGATTGCAAGACACCAAATAAGACTTCTAAACCTGGATGCTGATTTTCTGTGCACGCACGGGTGCGGTTCCAGGAGAGCAGAGAAGCTTACTCTACAGCAGCTAACAGATAAGACTTTCATTCTAAAGAGACTACTTATATCTGCTTATGTCATGCTATGTGTTTGGGGCTGGGAGACCTGCTTAACTAGGAGTTGTGAATTGCATGGGATTTCACTAGAAATACTCCCAAGTGAATTAAGCTTTGTTCCCCCCCCCCCCCCCCTGTGTTTGGATGATTTCCTGATGAAAAGGAAAAGGCACAATAAAGCCTTATTATAATTTCACCTTATAAAAGCCTCCAATTGTGTACCTCTGTGAACGTCCGTCTACACATGCAATAATAAAACAGGCAAAAACAAAGGGAATAATGGAGGGGGGAAAGGGCAGTGAATAAGGCACAAACACAGTAGGGTCAAGACAACACATAGGTGGGTACAAACAATGGGGAAGCAGCAGGGGGGCAACGTAACATTTCTGGGAATACCCCTTCGTCAGGCCTGTTCCCCCTCTCTCCAATGGAACAGAGGGGTACTTTATTTTATGGCTTCTCAATAAAGGATTTTTTGCAAGACCTGCTCTTTCCTTGTGTGCTGTGTGCTGCACACTCTCTATTCCTTGGACTTCTCATCCTAATACAGCAGCACGCTCTGGAAGGGAGACTCTGGAGGATCTGAGTATCGTGAGTAGATTACCTATGGCCAACCCAATGAGGTAGGGGAGGGTGTCTCTGGGCAACCTACCCCAACCTTCAGGGTAACCTTAGTGCCCCATTTATAGGCTGAGTACTGTCACAACTTAAATGTATTAATACCCAGTATGTTATCCCTTCCATTTCATGTATATGGACCAAAGCACTTTCGAGCACCATTACATCTCCAAACTACCTTTATTAATGGCCTGATTAACCCCTCCATCGCCACAGCCACCCCTCCTTTAACTACGAGGGAGTTACTGCAGCAAGAGCAAGGATTAACCCTAGCACTGCATGCACTGGTACCAGTGATTAAATGTTAAGCAGAGGAAATTAGTAGCCAGGAGTCAGATGGCTACATATATATATAATATATATATATATATATATATATATATATATATATATATCAACCCCGTTATATATATATATAGGTCAACCCCGTTATAGCGCGATCCGCTAAACCGCGGCTCCCCTTATAACGCGGTCTGCGCGTGGCTCACGAACATCTCCTACTTTTCTTTCCCCTGGCACCACCATGCAGGCTGAGGACGTGACCCAGCTCCACAAGTGGCTCTGCTAATAACGCGGTCTGAGCATGGCTCACGAACATCTTCTACTTTTCTTTCCCCCGGAACCACCATGCAGGCTGAGGATGTGACCCAGCTCCACAAGCGGCGCCGCACGAATTACATCAGCTGGGTTTTTTTTTTTTAAACATCCAGCTTTATTGGTAACAGACATACACACGGAGACACACAGAGACATACACACACATACACAACATAGCCCTTGCATAATTTTATCTCACATTTTATTGATTTCTGGAGTTCCTTAAATCAAATGATGCAATTGCTATGTTAAAAAAGAACCAAATCCTTTAGGTCCACCCACTTGTGTATTGTGTGATTCTTTAACGGCATACAAGACCTGCCTTACATTGTTCATAATGCGTTCCAGAGTGAAAAGACTATAAAAGGAGGAAAAGCACAAAATGTTTTATTCTAAGAACACAAAGAGCAAAATCAAAGGAGAACTGGGTTTTTGGGGAGTTGGTGATTGACTGCTTCGTTTGAAAACTGAAGCATTCCTTTCCACTAACCTGTCTTACAAAGGCTTTCAAAATATTATATAAAAAAGCGATACAATACTCATCACTAAAAATATAATTCCTAAATAGCATAAGCAATGTGTTGCAAGTGCATTTAAATGCATCAAGTACATTAAAGGCTTTCTTGTAAATGTCAAGAGACAAATGTAACCAACATTAACAAATGCTTCATGGACATACAGTTGTGTGAAAAAGAAAGTACAACCTCTTTGATTTCTCTGGTTTTGCATATCAGGACATAGTAACAATCATCTTTTCCTTAGTAGGTCTAAAAATGAGGTAAATACAACCTCAGATGAACAACAACACATTACATATTAAACTGTCATGATTTATTTAACAAAAATAAAGCTAAAAGGGAGAAGCTATGTGTGAAAAACGAAGTACACTCTTACTGCTTCCAATGGAATTAAGATGTAAGTAGCAGAAAGGTGCTGCTAATCAAATGCCCTAGATTAATTGATCATCAGCAAGTGTAACCACCTCTATAAAAGCCGAAGTTTTAGCAGTTTGCTGGTCTGGAGCAGTCAGGTGTGTGTTAACACAATGCCAAGGAGGAAAGACATCAGCAATGATCTTAAAGAAGCAATTGTTGTTGCCCATCAATCTGGGAAGGGTTATAAGGCAATTTCCAAACAATTTAAAGTCCATCATTCTACAGTGAGAAAGATTATCCAAAAGTGGAAAACATTCAAGACAGTTGCCAATCTTCCTAGGAGTGGACGTCCCAGCAAATTCACCCCAAAGTCAGACCATGCAATGCTCAGAGAAATTGCAAAAAAAAAACAAGAGTTACATCACAGACTCTACAGGCCTCAGTTAGCATTTTAAATGTTAAAGTTCATGACAGTACAATTAGAAAAAGACTGAACAAATATGGTTTGTTTGCCAGGAGAAAGACTCTTCTCTCTAAAAAGAACATGACAGCACAGCTTAGGTTTGTAAAGTTGCATCTGAACAAACAGCAAGACTTCTGGAACAATGTCCTTTGGACAGATGAGACAAAAGTGGAGATGTTTGGCCGTAATGCACAGCGCCATGTTTGGCGAAAACCAAACACAGCATATCAGCACAAACACCTCATACCAACTGTCAAGCACGGTGGTGGAGGGGTGATGATTTGGGCTTGTTTTGCAGCCACAGGGCCTGGGAACCTTGCAGTCATTGAGTCGACCATAAACTCCTCTGTATACCAAAGTATTTTTGAGTCAAATGCGAAGCCATCTGTCCGACAGCTAAAGCTTGACCGAAATTGGGTCATGCATCAAGACAATTATCCCAAGCACACCAGCAAATCTACAACAGGATGGCTGAAAAAGAAAAGAATCAAGGTGTTGCAATGGCCCAGTCAATCGGATTGAAATGCTGTGGTGGGACATTAAGAGAGTTGTGCATAAACAAATGCCCACAAACCTCAATGAACTGAAGCAACGTTGTAAAGAAGAGTGGGCCAAAATTCCTCCACAACGCTGTTAGAGACTGATAAAGTCATTCAGAAAACGATTACTTCAAGTTATTGCGGCTAAAGGTGGTTCTACAAGCTATTGAATAATAAGGTATACTTAGTTTTTCACACATGGCTTCTCCCTTTTGGCTTTATTTTTGTTAAATAAATCGTGACACGGTGTAATATGTCATGTGTTTTTGTTCATCTGAGGTTGAATTTACCTCATTTTTAGACCTGCTAAGGAACAGATGATTGTTATTATGTCCTGATATGTAAAACCATAGAATTCTAAGAGGGTATACTACTGAGGGACTGTCTCCGTTTGTATCCTGTGATGTCATCGAGTTCTCGCGTGATTTGGAGCTGAGAACTCACTGCTGTGACGCTGGATTTGGAGGAAGGCGGCGTCCCTCATGTTCCCCGGTACTCAGAGGCTACTATTGAGGCTGCTGCAGTTCACCCACACCGGAAGTCACTGAAGTCACCCGATACCTGGTTCCTGCGTCTGGCTGGTGATTGAGTTGTACTCAGAATTGCTTTTTATTCCGTTATATTTGTGAGTGTGTTCTTCATATCTTTTACTCCATAAACTATTTGTTATACTTTTTTACGCTATGAGTGCGCCTGTTTTTTTTCTGTAGATATCTTCATGGAAGTGGTGTTCCCTTCATTCGGGCTGCAGAGACTCTTTTGGATAGCATTTGGAGTATTTTTCAGATTTGTATTTTTTATATATTTTCTGGACTTTTATCATTTATTATTATATATTTTTTATTCATTTATTGCTTATTTTTATTTATCCATTTCGTATAGTATAGGTTTTTTTTCATCATTAATTATAGTGGGTTTAGGTTGGTGCCATTTCTCTTTTTTCCTTTTGTGTTTGTATATATATATATATATATATATATATATATATATATATATATATATATATATATATATATATATATATATATATATATATATACATATATAATATATATATATATATATATATACACATATATCTTTACATTTAGAGCATGTACACAGTACACAAGGAAGGAGGAGACACTTTCATGCCACTTCTGGTGGGCAAGTAGGCAAAAAAGTTAGCATGAAAGCTGCTATCATTATTTATACTCATTTGGGGTTATTTTGCTAAAGTCTCCTAGATGAAAAACTGGGGCAAAGTCTGTGCAAATGAATTGCACCAGATTTATCAAAGATAAAAAACTCCCATACAGTAGCATTTTTCGATGGTATTCCTTTTCTATAATACATATAGCTCTGTTTTGCCCTACTTTTGCAGCCGGGAGGCTTTAGTAAATAGACTCCATAATTTTATTTATTTCATCTATCCATTAATGCCTATGAACATTTTACAAAGTGAAATAATATTTTGTTTTAATTTAATTAGCGGCCTAATTTGAAAAGCATTTTTATATGCTTCAATTTTTTGAAATAGCCACTTAAGAGATATTCAAGCATTGTGAATTCCTAAGAAATTTACTGTTCAAAATATGTAGATAGACACATTAATGTTTCAGTTACTTGGAATGCAACATTTACACATTGAGGGCTATTTCAATGTATTCACAGAAGTACAGTATAATTAAGACTAATAGGCCCACCTAAACTCAAACACTGGCAATCTCTCAGATGTAATTTTAGCACCAGCAATTAAATCATTACATTCATGAGGATTTGCACTCTTTAATGAAATTATCCAAACTTTGCAAGAGGAATTTATGTTCTCGAGATAATAATCACCCTTTTAGATTTCTGTAGAAATAAATTAGGTTGTATAGCTTGTATTTCGTTATTTTTACTCACATATGAATGATCAAAGTAAACTTATGTGACAATTTTAGTAATGTTTTTTGATGTTCACATAAATGTGTTTATGCCTTTCAGATATCCTCCTAATGTAAAAATAAGTCAGTTTAAAAACCCAGTACATAGGATGGATATTGTCATCTGGCTAGAATAGCTATTAAATAGAGCATTTATGCCCGATTTTTCCATTTATATACTAAACAAGAAATAAAGTGCATTATTTGTTTTGCAGTCATCTGATTTTCACAGCTACAATATGATTTGATATAAATTAAATTAGCTGGTGATACTGGCAACCTCAAATAAAAAAAAAAGTTTAATTCACAAAAGCATGATTGATTGAAGCAGCAAAGTCTATTATATAAATACCCCCCAAAGCATTAGCCAGAATTGAACTGCCATATTTCATAAAACCAACAAATAGAATCAATTCTAATCTGGTTTACCACTTTTTCTAAAACAAAATATAATTATGTTTATGCCAAATGGATTTCAATTGTAGATCACATAATAGGAAATGTCTTCAGTATGCCATGGCAGTGCTAGCTATCATAATCAGAATCCTGCTTGGAACTGAAGCACTCACTAATATGGTAGTTTATTGTGAAGCTTTATGTCAAGTAAATATCTTCTTTTGACTCAAGTACAACAATAACCCTTAAAAATACAAAGTCTTAATAAAAGTGCATGCAGCACTCTGAACGAGGTATTCAGAACACGAAAAAATCAGGGTTTTACAGTCACTCCATTTATTGTATTAATAATATCTGCAGTTTCAATTGACCAATTGAATAGTTTGTAATGTATCTCTGATTGATATGTTATTGAATGCATAGACATATGTGAATACAAATAATTATTGCATATTAATATTTTCCAGCCTTGGTACATATTTGTACATTTATTAATTTTCTTAAACTACTTGATATAATTTTAACTTTGCTTTGATTCATTATTCTGGATTTAGTATATACAGTATAATATTGCTACTTGATTGCCTAGCCATTTGAAAATTAATCTCCATATACATCTGTTTCATTGGTTATTCTGGTCAAATGAGGCTACATAGGAATGTTATCATGGAGATGTAAAGGTATTTATTTGTTACCATGGTAACATAAGGCTATTTAAGCAAGGCAGCATCACTCCATATACCCCTGAAGAAGCTCCAGAGGAGTGAAATGTATGCCAGACATGTTTAGGAATGTTTATGACTTTGTCATAGCAGCGGCTACAAATGTAGAGAGACTTAGGCTGAGGCCCCAGTGTCGGCACTGCACGTGCTCCTGCCAGGCTGGCGGCGCGTGCGGCTGTGATCCCTGGTCTGCGGTCAGCTGTAAGGCAAAGCCAGAAGGGAGCGTGATGGGGGGTGCAGCCCTAACATCACCGGGCAGGTTTGCCCTCATTGGCTGAACTGCTGGGGGGCGTGGCCATCACTCCGTCGTAAGTCCTGAACACAGTTTTCCTGTCTTCAGACAAATCTGCTAGCACACCGCGGCGGCCAAGGCACGTAGTCGGCCCACCACATTGAGGGGCGGTTCTTGTCCCTGCACCACATGCCATAGCATGCACTGCAGCAGGCACCGTGGACCTAGCCTTACTGTGTTCGGTGCCGCGTAAAACTCAGAGTAAATCCATTTTGAGTCACGGCCGCCAAATGGAGTTTTGTGGAAGCCTTAGTTCTCTGCAGTAATGATAGGTAGTGCTCGTGTACTAGTGTGTCTTTAATCTAGATGTACAGTAATGTAACCCACCACTTTTTCCCCAAAAAACTGCAGCTGACTAAAAAGTATTTTTAAATTATGAATTTTTTATTAGGGTAAAGTAAAGATGAATAATACAGACTGTTTTATTGTAAGAAGATTATATTATTATATTATTGAAATGAGTCAAGTTCAGGCCCAGGAATAGTAAGAACTATAATCTTCCATGAGTCCAGCAGCCATCTTAGTTAAGGGTATATAAACCCCACCCAGTCTGCTAGTTGTTGCTTGTCCACAATTTGTTCACACATTGTTAGTGTAGAGCACTAAATCTGTCTATTTTCTTTTCCCCTGCACTTTGTCTTTTCCTGGTTACAGTTACCTTGCATCTAGCTCTGCAGACATTACAGGTACCTTTTTGTTTTTGTCAAGTTCTCCCATTGCACTTCTGGCCCCCTACATTTTGTTCGTGCCCTTGCTACCATTGCTTTGCCATGTAACGCTGCAGAATTTGCAGATTACCTTGTATTGCCCTTGCACTTCTTGTCTCCCCCCCCCCTCCTGCTTATTTGACCTTCTCAAGCCAGCATATCAATTTCAGGTAGCTCTGCAGGCTTTGCAGATTCCATTTTGTTTTCCTGGTTTTATTACTTTGGTGTGGACATTAAAAACTATCTCTTGTCTTTTGTGTGCTTCTATATACCTTATAGGGCCTTGTAGTTCTGATGGTTTCACCTATAAAATAATTGTAAGATTGTTATTTAAGTAATAATCGCTGATGAACAGGGCATTATTGGCCAGTAATGCCCTATTCTGAGGGGATTTTTACTATTATAGGCTAATTGTATGTTTTATTCAGAAATAAAATACACTTTTGTAGAGTTATACTGAATTTATTTATTAAGATAATATTGTACATTTTGTTTTGAACTTTTACTGCACTTATTGCTTATTAAAATACATTTGAACATTTCCATTAAAAACACAATTGAAAACATACGTTTTAAAGACTGGTCTAGACAATTCAGGAAGGGGTTGATTTTTATCAGAGGGGCTCTCAGCTGAATCAGATAATCATACCTGCTGGGAAGGATGAGAAGAAGGATGCAGTTAATTCCGAGTCTCAGCAGCTGGCATTCATAACTTGCATGATGTGTGTGTGTATGTGTGTGTATATACACACACACACACACACACATACTCTCTCTCTCTCTCTCTCTCTCTCTCTCTCTCTCTCTCTCTCTCTCTCTCTCTCTCTCTCTCTCTCTCTCTCTCTCTCTCTCTCTCTATATATATATATATATATATATATATATATATATATATATATATATGTAACACATGTATCCCCACCATCTGTGAGATATATGTCTACTGTGTACGTGTGGTGCAATACCTGTGGCTCACAGTAGGTCTGAGCCTCCGCTGCAGGGAGCCTGGGGTGTATTCTGGAATTATCTTCGTCAGCGCCTCCACCTGTAACGGATCTTACTATGTGGATTTGCCCGTTACAGGACACATATTCATATATAGACATATATGCGATCACACAGTAACCACGATTGGTGTAACATAAAAGAACAGTTTACTGAATATAAGAAATTGCTACTGGTTACAGCTACCCACCAGCCGGACACAGCCGTGACCATCGACCAAGGTCCCACACTCTGGTCCACAGTGTCTCTTTCTCTCTGTCTCTTCTTTTTTTTGTGGGTTAAAATTCAAAGTATTTTAGTTGCAATACAGGAGCCAAAAACAGAACCAAATATATAAAAAGTGGCATTGCTTTCTAAAACCTTATTTGAAGAAATGTTTGGCATTTTTTGCACTATTCCTGCTGCCCTGAGACTTACATAAACACTCTCCTTTCTTTGATTATCATTGCTTCCATGATTTCTAATTTTAAGTAAAATAAAAACAGAACAAACTGAAAAATAAAATTGCATAGTTGACCATATTATTGAGAGAGAAATTAATTGCATATTAAAGTAAACAAAATGATGTTCAAATATTTGGGAACCATTTCCAATTCCATTTTTTTATTTGATATGGTGGAACCTACCTCCAGATATACTTAAAATGATCAAAATGGACATTAGAAAAGAAACACATACAGTACATTTTCAGTTAAAGAAGAATTTCATTAAGGTGTAACATGTTCAGTATGAATGTATCCAACGGGCAATATTCTCTGCTAAGGCAACTTAATCAATATTAATTAATCGAAGATCAAGGGGTAGAGCCTCAGAAGGCTGTTAACTTTGACCTAATAACGTGACATTCACAAAATTGAGAACAGATGTTATTTTTCCTATTATTAATGGGTATCCTCAAAGCTAAGGAGATTCAAAAACTAAAGTCCAATCGTAATAGCAATAGCGCTATTAACGAGGATAATTATGTTTCAGAGACACGTTTTCAAATACTTCACATGCACATTGGTTAAACTTTCAATTGCGTTAATAATGCGGCATTATTAACTTACATTTCAATTTGTGATACCAAAAGCTAATGCAAATATTGTTATAATATTGAGAAATGTAAGGGTTAGATCCTCAGAAGGCCATTAATTTTTAACGTTACGATGTCTTTATTTAACTTATCGATATCCGTAACGCGTATCCCCAGAGGTGTTTAGCGCTGTGATGTCCTAGCATTTTCCTTAAACATAGCAGATCAGTAAGTTTTAACGGACGTTTGGATTACACATATGCAAATCATATGGTAATCAGCAGTTTACCTAACAGAGATCCTCATTCCTCCGTTCATGTTAGAACATGATAAGGCCATGAAATTTAGCACCTTCCAAAAGCTGGCTTTGGTTACATCCAGACCCTGATTATCATTGAGTTTTTTTTTCTGGGAATAGCTTATGTAGCTCTGTGTAGTTTTGGGGTTAAATGTCTTTCTACTCCTGTGCAATAATCCCTGTTAAGGGCAGGTTTGCCAGGAGTAATCATGGGGCTTGCCCTCACCTCCTGTGCTGTGTATTATTCAGTGAAGGAAGTGACATCATGCTCTGTGTCCACTTACAATGACACAGGGGTGGTGCCTACTGAATCTATATAATATGCAGCACTTCCTGAATTTAGTCAGTGTGCCTCACCACCAGAGTGAGGTGAGTCTATCCAGCAACCTGTCAGGGCTCTGACAGTGTTTGTGGCTCTCCCTCAAGGGAGTGGTGTGGAAGACTATTCCTCTTACTCCATCAGGGAGTAAGGGAAGAGCTAGACCTGCTTTCGGTGCCCTTGCCTGGGAGTGTACGGTCAGGGACTTCCTTTGGGTTGGCAACCTGAGATGAGTGGCTAGAAGACCAGTCACTATGATGGGCGGCTGTCCATGTGTAATGACAATAAAGGATGCCAAAAGAAGATATCGCTTTTGTCCTGTGTGTGGAGTCACTTGGGGAAAAGGTGCAAATAGAGGTTCTCTACCAGAGACTCCTCCCTACTATGCTGGGGGTCTGGAACAGGGAGGGAGGCGCTGTACCATGAGTGAGTATAACTCAGCATTACCTCATAAGCCAGTCCTGATGCCATTCCACATAATACCATCAAGCGGGAGACTCAGGAGTCCTGTAAGCCAGCAGGTGCACCACACTATTATGCCTTGTAACATGGGTCAGTGTCCACATAGGGGGAGCAATATGAGATTGGCCCGGGAAAACACTGTTACACTTAAAAGCAATGTAATGAGTACAGGATGTAACCCTTAAATTAAGAAAAGTTGCATGTGTTATGCAAAGATATATATCAGAAATCCTATAAATGTCTGAAACACATCATACACTATATTATGTTTTTTAGTTATGAAAGTGATATGTTTGTATGAACTAATATGGTACTGTATATAATGTTCTCTCTTCATTTATTTTAATTATACTTTAATAAAATGCAACCATACTTCATACAGTTACTACTACATTACATACCATACACTGTAATTTAGTAAACAAGTTAATAAGTGTAAAAACAAACATTATGAAACTAGATAAAAGAGCTGGAAATTAAGAAATCGAATGGATAATCTGATTTATGAGGAGAGGCTAGCTAATTTAGATTTGTTACATTAGAAAAGGGGCATCTAAGAGAGGATATGATAACTATATATAAATATATTCACGGTCGATACAAGGAGCCTTCAAAAGAACTGTTCATCACAAGGGCAGTACAAAGGACACAGAGTCATCCCTTAAGGTTGGAGGAAAGGAGATTTTGCCAGCAACAAAGGAAAGGGTTCTTGACCAGGGAGGCTGCAAGGCGGTTCCCCTCTCCCCCGCCCTGTACCCACATGTAACGTACGAATAAAGAAAGGAAACGGGAACGGGAGGAAAAATGGCCACGGCTATTTATTTATACAGAAAACCTAAGAGGGGTAAATGCCACTCCCTGCCAGAGTGCTCATTTGACAGGAGTGGGAGGGGACAGCCAGCCGGCCCTCGAACCACTGACCTCATGTCCACTACGCGAGTGGGCTCTCAAGGTCATGGATAAATGACCTTGCCCACTTTTACTCCCCCAGGGCTCAAACAACCCAGCTACCAGTCTGGCAAGAGCAAGCACCTACCCCCCAAGACCCGCCACCGTCGGGCCTAATTAACCCCCTTTAAACTAGGCCTGTACCACCAACCATACAAGAACCCTCTCCAAACCCTCCTGCAAACTGTTGTTAAACAGGTCTATCCCGATATCCGACATGTGGACCCCATCTGCCTTGAGTAACCCCCCTGGGCTAGAATCAAAATCCGGAAGTCCGATTTCCCCAGCCCCCGTGCTGTGCCACGAACTTGCCTATTGCCCTATTCACGTTCTTCCACAACCTGTCTCTCGCGCCCGGTGCTTGAAACGGCAGTTACTATATGAGCACTGGCCATCATTGAAAACCCAGCAAACCCCGGCCAGACTATCTCCCTGCCTACCGGGCATCTGCCCAGAGACCCTCATTGAAAGGGGCGCCGGCTTGTCCGACAAGCCAAACCAATCAAACCAAAGGTTTATCTCATTCATGTCCCATGATATTTTACCTTTGTGCAAAGCCATTTTCTGCCTAAACTTTACATCATAAGTCCATCAGCCCATACCGCCGTGCCTCTGGTGGGCAATCATATCTAAGTATTTAAAAAGGGCCGAATATAAGTGGAGGGGTCTTCTCCCAGATTACCCCGGCCTGGATTCTGAACATGCGGGACCAATTGACAAATGTGCGCGGGAAGAGAATTCTCCCAATGTCGTCTTTCCTAGCGTCCCCTTTCTTGTATGATCGCGCCAGCGCTTTTCTGTAATCTGTTAGCACAGGGGTGAGCAAACTTTTTATGCCGAGCCACCCTTTTCATCCATAAAATTTCTTGGGCCCCCCCTGCCTGATGTAATCAAAATCACATGAAAAAAAAACAAAAAACCCTTTATTAAACGGTATAGAATATAAATCCAAACATGTCTAAATACTTACATATTTCAACAGCTCGCGCTTGCAAAATTAGGCTGCGTCCACGCTGCCGCTGAGAGCGGTGACATCACCAACTCTCCAAGCATGAGCACAGGGTGTCCAGCATAATTTTGCAAGCGTGGATCGGGGCTATTTGTGTGTGCTTGTGTGTGGCTGTGTGTGTGTGCATTGACTGCTGCTGAGTGCACTTCAAAGTCAATTTGTTTGTCTCCCCAAGCGCCAAGCTTGGGAGAGCATACATGCACAAAGGCAATCCTTTGGGGGGGGGGGGGGCAATCCATTTTTTCTTCCTTCCCCTCCCTGCTTTTTGTCTTGCTATCCCCATTGTCATCCACACTCCTACCTACAGTATTATTTATTTTTTTCCATTTTCAATGTTGTGTTTTCACTTTTTTTTTACATTATTTCTGTACATTCATAGTATGATTGATATAGTGGCAGCCTACCCTTTCACTTGCAGAGGATCGCAGCGAAGCAGGTTGCCAGCGAAGGAGAGCAGGACCACAGCGCTATTGCAGGGCAGACACCGGGAGGGGCGTTTGACTTCACCGTGCTCGGGCGTGCTCCTCCCCGTACCTCCGAAGCACGTGCACTCACATACATCACGTGGCCGCCTCCTGTTCATTCATCTGCACACATCTTTGGCTGCCCGCCCGTGCACATCTTCTTGGCCGCCCCTCACGCACAGTTTTTTCGTCCTCCCGCGCACAGCGTCTGCCAGCCCGCGTACCCATTTTCGCCGCATGCCACCTGCGCCCCTTTAAATAATCTTGCGCCTCATTGCCCCCCCAGTTTGTGCACCACTGCATTACAACACACACTCTCTCTCAATCAATCACCACATACACACACACTCACACCATACACTCAATCCCCCCCCCACACACACACTCAATCCCCCCCATACACACACACTCAATCCCCCCCCCCCACACACACACACACTCAATCCCGCCCCACACACACTCAATCCCCTCCCACACACACTCAATCCCCCCCACACACACTCAATCCCCCCCCACACACACACTCAATCCCCCCCCCACACACACACACTCAATCCCTCCCCACACACATACACACTCAACCCCCCCCACACACACATAAACACTCAATCCCCCCCCACACACATACACACTCAATCCCACCACCACACACACACACACAATCCCCCCCCCACAACACACACTCAATCCCCCCACACACACACACAAATCCCCACACACACTCAAACACCACACACACCCCCAAATCCCCCCCCCCCCCACACACACACACACTTTCTCCTGGGGGGAGCGACATGCTCTGATTCCCCAACCCCCAAGCTGCTGAAAATTGGTGCGGGAAGCAGACAGGAAGAGAAAGAGGCAGCAAGAAGGGAAGTGTTGATGTATAGCACAGCCACGAGTTCCAACTCTCCATGAGACCGGAAAAAATGACAAAGGTGAACGCTCCAATCTAGCAACAGGTCAGGTTTATTGCATGGTGGTGCAGCAAAAGAGGACTACACGAACGCAAATACGCGTTTCGTGCACTTGATAAAGTGCCTTGTGCACGAAACGCGTAGGTGCGTTCGTGTAGTCCTATTTTGCTGCACCACCATGCAATAAACCTGACCTGTTGCTAGATTGGAGCATTCACCTTTGTCATTTTTTCCGGTCTCATGGAGAGTTGGAACTCGTGGCTGTGCTATACATCAACACTTCCCTTCTTGCTGTCTACTTACCTGGATGAAGAGCACGCCCTGGATGTCTAGGAGTCCTGCAAGCACCAAGGTAAAGGGCCGCAGTGCCCCTGCATATATATGATTACCAGTGCCTCTGTTTATTACATATTGGTTACTAGGGTGGGCATACATGGTGATTCAACTGTGGAGGTTTATCAGACCCCACTAGACACTTAGCCCATACCTAATAATTTGCCATATTGTTCATGGACTCTCTACTGTCATCCAGTATTATTTGCACATGTTGTGGAGGAATTCTAACCAATTTGGATGCATCACATCTATCCTATCCTACCCAGGAAGAGAAAGAGGGGCTGTCTGTGTGCAGAGAGAAGCCCCGCCCCCTCTGCAAGACATAGACATAGAAGCAGCAGCACCGATCTTCTGGCCCCGCCGCCTCTGCAGGCCCCGCCCCCTCTGCAAGACATAGACATAGAAGCAGCAGCACCGATCTTCTGGCCCCGCCCCCTCTGCAGGCCCCGCCCCCTCTGCAAGACATAGACATAGAAGCAGCAGCACCGATCTTCTGGCCCCGCCCCCTCTGCCCACCCCCAGGTTTCCCTGCAAGCAGCCCGTGCCCACCCAACATAATCTTGCGCCCCCCCCAAGGGGGCGCGTCCCCCAGTTTGCGCACCGCTGTGTTAGCAGGTATAGGAGCTCTATGTATTTCCCTGCCCAAATTTTTTTCCTCTCTTCCTTAGTCAAATGCGCCTTTGTGAGCCGCCGCCTCCCCGCACAAGAGAGCCTATATTTTTGGTGGCCAAAATTATTATCCCCTAGTAAACAGTATAATCACCAATTGTATATATACACACATATACGTAATGTATATACACACATACACATCAATTTATTTGAACTATGATGGCAGATGACAAGTTGATTACCGATTTGTTATAACGCAAACAATCCAACCATGCCTTCAATGCTACCCTACCCATTAAACGGGCTGCAACGCCGCGCGGGCGGCCAAATGCTTTTAGGTAGACTTACCCTGATGATAGAAGCATATAGATCACTGAGGTTTAACATTTGAGAGAAATAAAGAGGTTAACCTATTTTCTCAGAGACTGCTTTATTATTTAGATTTATGGGTCACATAAGTTAGATCGATAATGATCTTCTGCTATTTTATTCACACAGCACTGTTTTTAGAAGTTCTATATGTGATTTAATAAATCAATGTTTATCATTTAATTGGGAACCCAATTATATATATATATACTGAATGCAGTCCTGTATGAATTTTATCATAAAAGTATTATCATAAAAGTATATTCATGCAATATTGTTTATATATACTAACATTATTGATCTGCCAATTTTTAATTATATAATTAATTGATATTGCAAGGTGTTGTGCACTATGAATAGGACACTCATTGTCTTCAACTAATGTTTGTTCCTTTATTGTCATCACACATGTGTTTATACTAATTAGCTACCAAGTGGTTGATTGACTCATCACTATAAATATGTTCTGACGTAGACTGGTCAGATATCCCCTGATGAAATCACTTTATGTGAAGAAACGCGTAGGGAAGAGCGTTTTTTAGCTGCTGTCACACTGTGATATACAATTCTACTCCATCCTCACTGCCCACCTCATTACGGACTGCCTTTGGGAGTGCAGAGAGACTTATCTGATCAGCCCCTGCATCGCGGGGTCACGGACTGCAGACCTCACATCCGGAATACACTAACACTGTGGAGGACTTCCGGGTCACATCGTGGTGAGCTGTTTCCTGTATCCCCTGCTGGATGTCAGTTCAGAAGAGCTGAGAGAACCCAGATAGAGAGAGGGCGCGCCATCCAAGGCACATCGTGGGCAGTTGGCGAATGAGTATACTCATTACATGCTTTTATTTATCCTGTGTTTGTGAGTTCGCATTTGTTGGTTTTACTCATTTTTATTAAATTGTATTTTTTTCATGCTGCACTAGGATCGGGCGCTTTCTTTTCTTGTTGTTCACAGATTTCTGGGAGTTCGTTGGTCCTTGATGAGAGCAGCCAGATCCTAGCATGGACCCTTGGTTTGGTTGATATATTTTTATATTTTTCATATTTTTTCATTTTTATTTTTATTTTCATTTTTGACACACTTAGTGTCATTTTTTTCGTATTTTTCCATTCATTATTAATTAGTATCATCCAGGAGGGATTCATTAGTGCAGTAGTCATAACCACCAACACATGCCATTTTATTATATTTGTATTGTTCATTGGCATATATTTGTGTTCACAGCAGCTTTTTAAACATTGGCACTCAGCATTTTATTATAACATATTGTATGTATTTTTTATTAGTGTGAGTCAATCATCCATATTATTGTTGCATTCACCCTTGCCATTCACCTTTGCTATATCTACTTAATACAATCAATTGGTAATCAGTCTGAGTTCACACCTGAGGAGCGCAGTCTATTCTTTGTTTGTTATATATATATATATATATATATATATATATATATATATATATTAAACACACAAACCCAGCAAGCTCAAACGCCCACACCCTCCTAAAATAGTAGTGTAGGACTTGCACTTATTATGGTTTACCTTGACGTTTGGTGTGCAAGCTTATGATGTTTTGGCCAAAATTTCTAACTAAAAAACCATTTTTTATTATTAGCATTAGCAATGTTATTAGTATTGAAGCATCATTTCTTGTAATTATTACCATGTATGTTTTGTCATTTGGATGTAGCACTGGGCACCCCCTGTGTTTTCCTATATATATATATATATATATATATATGAACAAAAAAACAGAGAGCGCACGGTCCATAGTGTAACACTGTAACATTTAATATGGGGAGGGAATGGTGGGGGGATTAAAAACACTAACAATATACAAGTGTAAATAAAGCAGTTTGGGATATATAATCACCACCGAGGCAGGTAACGTCTCATGACAGGTAAGCAGTCCAACATCAACTGGAACAAGGCTCCCGACAGCGTTAATCCTTTCAGTTCACTCGAAATCCTCCATGCAATATGGTATCAGAGCTGGCCTCGATAATACATCATGCACTCTCCGGCCGTAAAGGGTGCATGCAACGTGATGACGCAATGTCGCAAGGTACGTCACTGACGCGTTTCGTCGCAACAAATGCAACTTTATCAAAGGGAATGTCCCTGAACAGTAATGGCAGTGCTAATATACTGGAGTGTCTCGATCATGATTGGTAACTCAATTATCAAAGCTTCCGCCCCTAAAAAGGGAGCCAGAGTATAACAGGAATCAAAAACGGTATTTTAAACGAAAAAAAAATTTAAGAGAAAAAATAATAAATAATAAATAAACGATCACTCAAGCAAAACGCACTGCCATATAAATGTCTACACATAGCAATATCAACATTTAATACTACAAAAAAGCTAAATCATCACAAATATACATTATAAAAGATATAATAATAATATTAATCAAAATCATAAAAAGCTAAAAATATATTAAAGTGTTACAAATCTACTAAAAAATCATATATATAGATAATCATAAAATGCATAATAATGTTAAATCATACTCCTCATTATATCAACTCAATAATTAATAATATCCGTGTGTGTCAACACTGCTGCATACATAAAAGCACAAACATAAATACTGTGTGCACAAAGAATGTATATTGAAGTGTGCACGCACACACGGGTAACAAGTACTAATAATATATGAACTAGACTAGATATAAATACATCAATATTAAAATAAAATAAAACATGAAGAGAAAAGGGAAATTCTAAGGTGAGATAAGGGAGGGAAAAGGGACTGGAGGGGATATACGAGGGGAGTGGGGGAGGGGGAGGAAATGGCCTAAATAGGGAGGGGGGGAAAGGGAGGGGGATGGGGGGGGGGAATGGGAAGGGGATGTACAGCAATGGACTTGGGATGATTGAAAAGAGGGGATGGGGACGTATTGATCACGGAGAGTGAACCAGAGAGCACAGATCCCAAACCAATCTACATGCTTATACCAGAGAACTGGTATCCAAACATTCATTTAGACCACCGGGGTTAAGTGTCCCCAACCGGTGTATCCAAAATGTCTCCCTTCTACAAAGAGATTTAAAACGGTCCCCTCCTAGTACAACAGGAGCAATGTGCTCAATACTCATAATTGTTAAGGATTCTGGATCCTTATGATGTACATATATATATATATATATATATATATATATATATACACACCTATACATACACACACACACACATATACCCACATATACATACATGCACGTACCTGCATGCAAACCCACTCCTGGCTCCACCCCCGCTCACCAAGTGGGACAGAAGGGGGAAGCTCTGTGGCAAGAAATACGCCCGCCCCTCCTGTTCCCCCCGCACCCATCTCCCACCCGAGGCAGCAGCCACAGGGACAGGGGGCAAGGGAGGGGAAGCGCCAACGACACATAATATATGTTATAGAAGCACAGAATACAAACCTATGCATAGGGAGAGATTGTACCAGAATGTTTTTTAAATGCAATAACTATCCATATATTATGGTGGCTAACAACTATTTGCTCCCCACCACAAAAACACCATGCTTAAAGAAAAGCCCAGAGGATGCAGAATATCAACAGCAGTACAAGTTTCCATACTGACCCGCAACATACTGTATGCAATATACCCTATAACTAAACCGACTTTACAAAATATAAATTTTATACCATGTACTGCATATGCGTACAAGTTCCCATACTGAAGGAAGCAAGATCCAGAATGATTTATATGATCGGTGTAATTTACACTATTAATGCAACATGAAATAACACATTTTTGGCCCATATTTATTAAGATGCTCACTGTCCATTCACATGCACATTCAAATGAGGAGTCATAAAATGACTTCTGGCAGTGGAAAGTGTCTTAAGGCAGAGAACAAAACCATAAGACTAAATCACCGGCCATAATCCCTTGACCTAACAGTCAAACGGCACACTCAGGGAAACTATCGCCTTCCCCACATACAGGCTTTGGAAATCTCCCATATTGTCATCACAAGTCCCCATGACAGGACCCTCCCCACATTTGCCAGAATTTCTCATTGTGATCTGACATGATAAAGCACATAACACCGAAACCATAATTACAATACATTAAGTCTACCGATCCTGCAACATATTAAAATATTACATTTAATCTGTTTGCACTATTCCATTAAAACAGATGCCACTGAACTGCCCCTCATCATATTTATGAGCCCCATTGCCCATGGGGGGGTGGGGGGTGAGAGGGCACCCTGCAACGTGCCGGGAGGAGATTGTTGCTTTTGTTTAACGTCAGTTAAATAAATGGCACCAGCATGTGCTGTTTTCACTTTCTCCATATTCTACATTTATACTCATAATTAATCATTTATGACCAACTGTAAATTTCCAGCTACACCCCAAATGCAAAAGAAGCATACCCATATACTAAACACATTGCCCCAATCCTTCCAGGCAACCCCCCCAGAACTCTGAAAAGAGTGAGATTATATTTCTGTTAGTAACCGAGGGACTGACACTAGTTTTCTTTTCCTGTTAGTATCAGTGTAACAATGAGTGAGGGTTGTATTTGTTTTTTTTTCCCTGCATGAAGCTAAAAAATGTAAATTTTTACTTTTCATTACTATTCTTTTGCCTCCTTTCTGTACCTGGGCACCTCACATGGAAAAGAGTGTGGTACCCTCCCCCGTGCACGCCGTTGCGAGAGGGGCGCCCACCAGACGCCACCTCCCCCCCAAGCTGCCCATCTCCCGACTGGGGGACAAGGGGCAGGAGGAGGATGCGATGCAGCGCGGTAGCCTCACACATGCTCCCAAATGCCACCTGTCAGACCCTCTCCCCACCTGCTCCCATCTCCCTGCCCTCGTGGCAACCACAGGGACTGGGGCAGGGGGGGAGGGAGAGGGTCTGACAGGTGGCACTTAACAGCCAGCTAACTCTGTTTCCCCCGGCGCCTTCCTCCCACCCCAAGCAGCAGCCACGGGGACCGGGGGAAGGGGGGATGTGCCAAACCCGCAAGCCATCTGTGCTCCCCCCCAACCTACCTCCCACCCAGGGCCGCAGCC
The DNA here is from genome assembly GCF_040206685.1 of Ascaphus truei. Classification (NCBI taxonomy): domain Eukaryota; kingdom Metazoa; phylum Chordata; class Amphibia; order Anura; family Ascaphidae; genus Ascaphus; species Ascaphus truei. Next base: position 448,998,365 of record NC_134483.1, read on the forward strand.
ATGGGGACTGGGGGCCGGGTGGAAAATGCCAGCTCTGTGACCAACGACGTGCAATACACCATTCACGGCCCCAATCCTAGCCCGCCGTTAAAACCACCCCGGGCTGCAGTCACGGGGACTGGGCGAGGAGGGGGAACCCAAAGCCTTTATAGCGTAATCGTGCACCGCCGGAATTTGCCCGCTCGCCCCACTCCCATCACCCAGCCCACGTGGGCCCAAGGAACATGGGATAGATGGGAAGCTCTGCAAGCCCGCCACCATGCTCCCTCCGCCCCGGGGCATCATTAGCGGGGACCACGGGCCATAAAGGGGGACCAAATGTTCACCCGCCAGTGCTAGAACTTGTCCCTCCTGCCACCTCTCTCCGTGAGCGCCAGTCCCTCTCCAGCTTCCCCCCGCACCCTCGGCCCGCACAGAGCAGGCAAGTATGGGAACTGGATACAGGAGGGGAAGCACTGGGAAAGGACAGCACCAATAAGCATTTGATCTTACCCATGTGCTGCAGGGAGAGGGATCCTGGATCCTGGAGCGTCGAATATATCGTCTGGCGGGCATGTAACTGCATTTGTAATAAAGATGTGTATTTTTACTGTTCCATGAGTGCCAACCAGCGGAGAGGTGCAGGGCATGAGTTTCAGGGGTGATTTTACGGTAACATTTTGTCAGGGTGTGTTTGGGAAGAAGGGAGCCAGTGTTACGGGTTACCCTGAAACATGTACTCAGGAATCCACCCAGATTTCTGAGGACATGAGGAACATAGACCATGGATAAAATCCTCCCTAGAAAGCAGTTTGCAGCTCACCGCCAAATCTCCCTACTTCAGAACAGACCAGGACAGTAAGACTGGGCAGGGAATTGAATTACATTCAAAGGTCCCCGGTAAATGCCCCCCAAAAAAAACAGAAGCAAGGAGGGGTTCAATGTATCATATGGCAAGGTTTCTCTGTATAAGTGGAAAAGAAAATGGTTTTAGAAGTACCCAAGATTTATATTTTTATTAAAGTAAGGTTCAGAGGCTGTCATTCAGTATGGATAAAAATCCATTTGCATAGGAAACAGGGCCTACTCTGCCTCTAAGCTTTAAAGGCAATCCAGGATATGGAGGTGTTAACCATTTGTTAGCAAGGGTGGGGGGGGGGAAGGAAGAGAATTTCAATAAGCCAATAAGCCATCCAGGCAAGGTATTGGGGACGAGCCTCATATGCTAAGAGGCCAAGGTGCAATGTTGGCACATGCCCAGAGCAGACTGAGAAGCCCCTCTGCCAGGTTTGCTAAGTAGTGGCAACTCTGTGCTAGGGGGAAGGAATTATTCCCACGGAGTAGATTGGCTGCATGGGTTAAGTATAGGACTGTTAAGTTGTTTGCAGTCTATCTGAAGTGGTTTTCTGTCGAAATGTATCAGTTAACTTGCTAGCTTCTTAACTTGAAAGGGGGAAAGTAAATTGACGTGAGAAGTAGGTGAAACCGCAGAACACATCATAGCCCATTCAATTAAGTTAGCTAACTCGTGCTAGGAGTGAGCAATCAAAATTTTGGAGTGCAGCTAAGAATAAAGAAACCATTCACACACATATAACGTTTATAGTAGTGGCACAAGCAGAACACACTTTATTAATGAACTGTATTATACTGATGGTTTTAAATGTAAAGACGGGAGGTTTTTCTGCCAGCCCGGGAATAAAACCTTTAACATGCAAGTATGTTAAGGATAAATGAACTGAGGGATTTCTCAACTCTGTACTTCAAAGTCACCCTGCAGAGTGGGTGCCTCAATGTCTACGAGAAGTCCGGAGTTGAAAAGCCTCAGCAATCCTAGGTGTTAGGTGTATTTGGGCTGGTCTCCTGTGACAAACTAGTACGTGTATTTTTCGTTGTAATTGTAAATCAAGCTGTGTATGTTCATTCTGTAAATAAATCACAATTTATTTTATCTCTTGCTTTGTCAATCAAAGGATCCGGGTATTCATGTGTTCAAAGCACTGGTCTCCCGTGACAGCCGCTTTACAGTAAGGGCAGTTAAAATGTGGAATTCATTACCTATGGAGACTGTGATGGCAGACACAATAGATATCTTCAGAAAAAGTTGGACATCTTTTTAGAAAGGGAAGGTATGCAGGGATATATCAAATAAGTAAACATGGGGAGAATGTTGATCCAGGGAGTAATCTGATTGCCATTATTGGAGTAAGGAAGGAATTTAATTTTGCCCTAATAAGACATCATTCAATAATGTTTCATTGGAGTTTTTCTGTTTGCTTTCCCTGGATCAAATTACTGTAAATACAAGAATAGGATAAGATATGTTTTATACATTTGGCATACAGTAGGTTGAACATATATCTTTTTTTCATTCTCATCTACTATATAAATATGTAACTACTGTATGTAACATCCCAAAAAATGAATAGTTATTTATAATTAATTCACAATAATAATAAAATAGGTTCAAGTGTCTAAGGTGGAAAACCCTAGAGGGGTGACATCTGACGAAGGGGATGCTAGCCCAAAATGTTATGCTTTGCCTCACCCCAAGGGTATATTGTAAAATGTATATATAAATTTGTGTATATTTGTTTTATATGAGTTAATTTTGTTATACACTTGTATTATATTTATAATAATATATATATTTTTGCAATTTCATTTTTTGGGTGCAGTGTCTTTCGTGTTTTTTTATATATAATTTCATGTCCTTCTTTTTTTTTAATGTATATATTTTTATTTAGTAAAACACTAAATTATGTGACAAGTCAAACCATGAATTGTCTTACAATTCCAGAGACTGCTTTAAATAATGTACTAGGTGATTTCAGTATCTTCAGTAGCCTTAATATAACATTATATACCATTTTTGGGAACTTAACTTACAGTATGTGTTGTTCAGTTGCGAGAAAACAGTAGGTATTGAAAACCACAAGTAAACTACAGATGTTTCTGACCAGTAGTAAGTTCACAAGAACTATTTGAATGTGCTGAAATTCATACATCTTAGCTGTTGCATTGCCCTCCCTAGTGATCTGTAATCTATCAGAAACCCTTGCAGTATCATAAAGGTCCATAGTGTGTTTTGATCCTGTTACACTGTGTTACATTCATTTTAATTATTACCATAAATCAGCTAGAAAGTACAAGAGATTGTTATAAATGAGCAGACCAAAAAAGCAAGTAAAGCATAGAAAAAAAAACAGTCAAAGGTCTTTGGTATCAGAAGAATAGACTGCACAGAAACTGTCCTCGTTCAGCATTGACAGTGTATGAAACCAGTAGAAATTGAACTCCCCTTTGCTTGATATCCCTCAGCAGTGTTTTTTTCAAACTTAATTTAATAAAGAAGGAGGTGAAGTACAGAAATAAACCTCAGGACTGTCTAGTAGATGAGTGTATATTGTTTGAAATTTCGTAATTCACAGAGTATCTGGAGAGTAAAGTCTGCTGCAGAGTGCTAAGTATTCATAAAAAAAATACTTTCCAACCCTTCTTCAAGGTCTTGAATGCCTCACACCTGGTTCAATTTTCCCCGATGACAAGTCATGCTCAAGAGTAATACCTATTGTATGAACTGAATACAGAAGTATTGAATACATCACACTTGACTGCATAATAACAACAGTAGAAAGAATCAGATGGGTTTTTTTTTGTTTCATCAGCATGCAGATATTGATTTTATTTGTAGTTCACAAATAGTATTTACTACGTTTGTTTTATATTTTCTCAATATAAACTAAAAATGGAGATCTAAAATTGTAAAACAGCAAATTTTCCTTTCATTAGGGATAGCATGGTTTCATTGATTTTTTTTTTAATACCAGCTGATTGAAGGAGCCCTTAAAATGTCCCTAATGGGAACATTGTCCCATAACTTTGCCTCCTTCTTTATAGCTATGATTGGTGAATTAATGAGCTGTCCAAGCAGGGGGAAAAGGAGGAGCTGTATGACCATCTGCAAAAGAACACAGTGTAATGATTAAAGTGAACAGCTCTAGTTTTGATCAGAGTTACTCAATGCAATTTGTACAGCAACAATTTATTCTTAGGCATTGTTTACATTGTAGTACCATCGAGTACAGAAAGGTGTGACTAAAGGAAGCTCTTGATATAACTCTAGCAGAGGGCATCTCCTTGGTACGCTATGCATATCAATCCTATGCCAGTGTCAGAGCACTAGACCTGTGCAATAGAGAATGTTGCTGATGAACCAATGAGAAAACACAGGGATGCAGCAATATTTAATTGAAACACTCTCTCTTGAGGTCAAAATAAAACTATGGGCATTATTCATTAAATGTTAATAGTGCAGATCAAGGCGCTTTTGTGAGGAAACTGACTTGAATGGGAGTTTTCATGCCCCAAATGGAACAATTGAGGATGAATAACCCCTATGCCTTTTTAAACTGCAGAAATCACTTACCTCTTGAAGGGAACTAGAACAATATGCGATTAATCAATAACTTTAGGTACCGTACTCACTGTTGTGTGAACTATTATCATATATTTCTGCTGCTTCTTTGATATTATCAGTTAATCCCTTGAAACAATGGTATTGGCCTCCATCTAAAACCTACACTACGTGACATTTTATGGTAGAAGAAATAACATACATATAAATATTGACTAATATTTTTCACAAATTAGAAAAAATATAAATGCAAAATGTGTATTTGTAATAAGAAAACATAAATGAAGGACTGTTACAGTGATACTGGGTTTGTGCAAGAGCAGAAAAAAAAACCCTATGGTGGCACACACCTCAGACATGTTTGAATGACTTGACATAAAAAGTGGAAATGGTAATACATATTAATATATTTAATGGTAATACATAAAATAAATTGTTAATTTAACTCATTAATTTATTAATGTTTACCTATTTGTTGCTCGTTGTCTTATTTTTAGGGTGTTTTTTGTGATTTTGGAATTAGTCATTAGTACTACAATTGTAGTAGTAGTTACTAGCAGTAATTCCTGTACAACCAATGAAATAAGTACTGCTATATTAGCATGAAGTTATAAAGATGAAAAATTTGAGGAATATAATGCATACATAAAATGAAGGATTCAAAGAGAAAGTATTCCTGACAGAATACTAACTGGAGGAGAGATAGCTATGCTATTAATGTAGGAAACTAAGTAGTGTCAGACCAGTTCGTCAGCGATTAGCCAGCATTAAGAAATCCTGCCTTCATTGGAGCTTATTCTATCTGCAGTATTAAAAAACTATAATACAAGTTTTATCTTCCATTTCCCCTTTTTAAGTCCATTCCCATAGCACCTTTTTAGCTTTGGTAGCTTTTTATTTAGCTATTTTTATTAGCCTATTTATTAGGTTTGTATTAGATTTTTTATATATATATTATATATTTTTTTATAGCCTCACTTTATATATTTAAAATGTAATTTGTAGTTATTAATTTTTTTTTAATGTAATCTTTTTTGATGTAGTCCTTTTTATACAATTGTCCCGATCCAATATCATTGCTGTCATTGAATCATCAGTGAAGAGTGTTGAGTACTGTAGCTTTATTATGAGTTGTCTGTTTTAAACCCTTGTTGTTTTTTTACTAATCCAAGTTGTTTATGTGCTCCAGCATTCTCTGCACATCCTTTTTTAATTTTGGAATGATTATTATGTGTATGATGAGACAGGGTTTTTAGCACTTGTTTAATAATACAATATTTTATATCAATTGTATAAACTTCTCTGTTACTGCATACAGTCCATGATAAAATCCTTTTTTATTTTATAGTATATTGTGTTTTTGTAAGCTGATTGTTTAATTGTATTTTAAATATTAAAGATTTGTATGTCCTTTAAAAACATATATTAGCTTACTGCATAACTTGTTTTAGTGCATACTAATTAGGCATTCAAGTAGGGAGGTGCCTGGTGTATTCCAGCTCAGGTTTTGTTAATTAGAACAAGCATTAACATCTCTGCTGATCACTAGCTCACTATGTAGGATCCAGCTGAGTTGGTTTTATTTCTGATGCCTAGTTTGGTATATAAGTGTGTTAAAGTTAGCATTATACATGACCCCAGATGAAGTCCGGTGGGACGGAACATGTTGGGCCTTTGAGGCCACTGTACCCAATCTCCTGAGAAGTCCTGATTGGAAGGAGACCGCTGAGACGGCCTGACGCGGCGGAGTGTCCCCACTGCGGGTGAGAGACGCTGGCAGAGGCAATCGCGGTCTGTTCCTGACTGAGAAGTGGAGCGGTCGCATTGGGTGCTGCTATCTAAGGAGAAGTGTTGAAGTGCGCCTGAAGTAATTTTTTATTTACTTACCAGCGGGGAGAGTGTGAGTGTGTTACCATCCCCTCTGTGTTGTTTGTCATCTTAAAGTAAATGTTAATGCACTATATCCTTGCATTTGTGTTTCTTCATATGAGGGTCTACAAAGAGTCTGCTGACCTGGAGAATCTTCTACTTGGTGTTACAGTATTACTGTATGTGTTTTTCAGTGCTAACTAACACTGGGTTAATTTGCACATATTAACTGTTTTATCACTTTGCGCCATGAAGACTGTTTTGTTTAGGTATTTGCAGTATTGCAAGTGTCCACCAGGCTTAAGACACAAGAGAAAACTACAACAACCAGAGGCATTGTGACGTAGTATTATCCTACTTCCTAGTTGAGCCCTATTTAAAGACCAGAAAGTTCCTCTGTTCCTTGCGTTGCAACTCTACTCCTTATTACAGTACACATCCCTGTTCCATCTCCTGCCAGCTAAGTATACCGCTTGCTTACCTGTGTTTGACCTCAGATTTGCCCTGGAATTTGCCTGGCCTAACCCCTCAAGTTATCTTGCTTGCAAGTGAACAATGAGCCAAAGGTAGCTGTGTATGCACATGCCCCAAACCTTGATAAAGAAGACAAAGCGTCTAACCCATAAGTGTGGTGGCAAAGAAATAGCCTCCTAACACTTGGACCGGCCAGTCAAATGCTCAGATAATGCTAGCCCTAAAGATTGAAGGTATGTGAAAGTTTGTGCATGATTGTGACAGAGTAACAATACAAGTTGATATAGCACACACAGTGGGGCAGCAGAGCTACAAACAGATGTCAACGAAGCCAAAATTGGAGCAAAATGTACTTAGCACAAGTCCAAAGAGGTGAGTGGAAGCCTGGAGTCCACAACTGGAGGGATGAGTATGGGTTCAGAAGAATTCAGCAGCCACAGTGCGCACGCTCCATAAGTAGTGAGGGCGTCAGACATAAGACTGGAGCGGGCAGAAGTGAAACACCATCTGATCCTGAACAGACAAGAGAGCCTTACATATATATGTTTGTTCATTGCATTCTCTGTGCTCCTGCTTTTTTTTTGCTGTTTTGGTTATTGGATCAAGCTGTGTCTTGACTTCACAGTAGCTCCTTCCGGGATGCCTATGCATCAGCAGGCACTATACACTATTAACTGACATCCCCAAATCCCAACCCCCATCGCCATTCAGCAAAACTCACTCCCCCATACCTGAGAGAACAGAATGAAAGGTTTTTAACACCACACAATTCGCACCTACGCATGCGCACTATTAACTGCCATCCCACAACAAACCCCCATCTCCAAGACAGGATTAGCCGCCGAAACAAGATACGAAATCAATGCAAATTGAACCAAAAAATGAGAGGATTTTAAACGGGTTTTATTTCTCACAACAGTACTGTTGGACTGAATAACACCCATTTATACATAATATGTATACTGCAGTCTGTGTTTATACATATACAGTGGTTATGTATATATATTTATATATATATATATATATATATATATATATATATATATATATATATATATATATATATATATATATATATATGCAAATATAGCTGTATGTTCATCTGCATGTCTTAGGCAGGTCTGCAACCCCGCCTTTCCCCATCATCACCCAGCATACAGCACTTCCACTGCAGCAAGGGATTCTGGGAAATGACATGCAAATGAGCACACAGTGTCACTATTTATATATATATATATATATATAATCAGTTTGAAAGAACCACAAGCATTCCGTCTGAATCAACAAAATACTGGGTGCAAATCATATAAAATAATGTAGGCAATACGATACCGCATCATGATGAAATATCAGAGGCAGCACTCCAAATGGTAATCAAAATATTGTATTGAATCAACAAGACATCATTCCAACGTTTCGGTCCACAAACGGGACCTTTATCACCTTGATCACTATTTCATCTTGATGCGGTATCGTATTGCATATATGTATATATGTAGAGGTATCAGTACCGGGTTAGCCGAGCTTCAATAATCAAAAAATAAATAGATGATACCGTTCTGTGGCTAACGAAATGCTTTTATTTGTGCGAGCTTTCGAGATACACTGATCTCTTCTTCTGTGGCTAACGAAATGCTTTTATTTGTGCGAGCTTTCGAGATACATCGCCGGAAGAAGAGATCAGTGTATCTCGAAAGCTCGCACAAATAAAAGCATTTAGTTAGCCACAGAACGGTATCATCTATTTATTTTTTGATTATATATATATATACAGGTAAACCCCGTTATAGCGTGACCCGTTATAACGCGAATCGGTTATAACGCGGTTTCCACGTGGCTCCCGTTATTTTTTTATTTATTTAAAAAAAAAAAAATTAATTTTAATATTTTTTTTGCACACTCTCTCACTGCACACACTGCTCACACTGCTCACTGCACACACTCCCTGCACACACTGCTCACTGCACACACTGCTCACTGCACACACTGCTCACTGCACACACTGCTCACTGCACACACTCTCACTGCACACACTGCACAGTGCACACTGCACGCACTCTCACTGCACACACTCTCACTGCACACACTGCACACAGACACTGCACATACTCCCTGCACACACTGCTCACTGCACACACTGCTCACTGCACACACTGCTCACTGCACACTGCTCACTGCACACACTCTCACTGCACACACTGCACACAGCACACTGCACACACTCCCTGCACACACTCTCATACACACACACACACACACACACGCACATACACACACGCACACACATACACATATACACATATACACATATACACATATACACATACACACACACACACACCCATATACACACACACACACCCATATACACACACACACCCATATACACACACACACAAACATATACACATACACACACCCATATACACACACACACACACACACACACACCCATATATACACACACACACACACCCATATACACACACACACATCCATATACACACACACACCCACACCCATATACACACACACACACACACACACACACACATATATACACATACACACCCATACACACCCATACACACACACACACACACACACACACACCCATATACACACACACACACACACCCATGTACACACACACACACACACACCCATATATACACACACACACACACACACACATATACACATACACACCCATATACACACACAGACAGCCCATATACACACCCACATACACACACACACACCCATATACACACACAGTTTCTCTCCCATATATACATACACACACACACTTTCTCACTCTACACAGATGGGGGGGTGGTCGGAACAGAGGAAAGGCCAACCGCTCCCCCCCTCCTCCCACGCACACACACACACACACACACCCATATACACACACCCATATACACACACACACACATCCATATACACACACACACACACACATATACACATACACACCCATATACACACACAGACACCCATATACACACACACACACCCCCATATACACACACACACCCGCCATATACACACCCACATACACACACACACCCATATACACACACAGTTTCTCTCCCATATATACATACACACACACACTTTCTCATTCTACACAGACGGGGGGGGGGTCGGAACAGAGGAAAGGCCACCCGCTCCCCCCCCTCCTCCCACGCAGGCAGCGGGAGCACCGGGCACGTGGGGGGGACCAGAGATAAGCGGGAACCAGAGGGACATCCCCGCTCCCATCTCCTGCCCCGCGGGCTGTCACGCGGTGACAGGGGGAAGCGGGATCCGGAGGGACATCCCCGCTCCCATCTCCTGCCCCGCGGGGTGAAGGGTGCTGTGGGGGGGAGAGTGATGATGCGCCGATGCTGCCGGGGGGTGGCGGTTTTGGCCGGGGGGGAAAGGAACTCAGGCCTTTGGGAAACACTGTTCTAACTAATTTTTTTGCGGTGGCCATTTTGTTTTTGCGCGACCCCGTTACTAACGCGGTGGTCTCGGGGTGGACCCCGAGGACCGCGTTATAACGGGGTTTACCTGTGTGTGTGTGTATGTATATGTATGTATATGTGTATATATATATATATATATACATACATACATACATACATACATACATACATACATACACACATAAAAGGATACAAAAGTATGCAAATTGTGTTAATTAATTATAAAATGAATAGTGAATATATAGGATGCTGCTAAAATGTGTAGGAAACACACAACACCAAAAAATGTATAGATACAAGAAACAAAAAAGCGCAAACCAATATATTGTGCTTAACTTAATAAACACTGAATGTAATTAAGAGCAAATGTCCAGATCACTAGGATAGGGGATGAGACCACAAAACAGTAGAACATTCAGGCATATCGGACAAATCTGTACACAGTGTCTGCTACTTCCAAGGCTGCGGTGCTGTTTACTCCGATCCTCGTGTATATAGCGCCAACCGCTCACAGATGGCTTTTTGATGCAGGCTGGATAGTGTCCCGATCAGCGTCGCCACTTAGAAAGCACCACCGCAGTTCTGTGGTAGACTCTGTGATGATACTCTGATACATCTGTAAGCGGTTGGCGCTGTATACACGCGGATCGGAGTAAACAGCACCCCAGCCCTGGAAGCAGCAGACACTGTGTACAGATTTGTCCGATATGCCTGAGTTTTCTACTGTTTTGTGGTCTCATCCCCTAGTGATCTGGACATTTGCTCATGTAGCGGTCATGTAAAATGCCTACAGTCATCTCTCCTGCTGGCAGCAAGGCCTGGTAAGTGTGGGCATGCCAGCAGTAATCATGGAGGTTTCCCCTCACACCCTGGTGGGGTGCCCTGTGTATGGATGGGACTGGTCACATGCTCTGACTCCATGGTTAGTGATGTCAGAGGTGTGTCAGCCTCAGAAGTTACATAAGGCACAGCACTGTGTCAAAGAGTTAGTTCTGTCAGAGTTCAAGGCGAGTACAGTTGCTGGAAAGTTCTTGCAAGGTTCAGGAAGGAGTTCAAGTTCTGCTAGAGTGTCAGTTATGTTCTAGTAACTCCATGGGAGACTGTGTCCAGGGACCTGGCACAGGGCAGAGATTCCTGCGGGAATAGTGAATCCCTCATCTAGGTGACATACCTATCAAAGGGGAGCACGGGCGAGATGATCGGCTAAATACACCCCATTGTGGAGGGCAGCTATGCCCACCGTGACAATAAAGATGGAGCTGATCAGAGAAACCCCTGTGTGTGAGAGTCCAATGATTACACAGGAGGTTGCACCACCGAGGAGTTCCTCACCAGGATCATCCCCATGCGGACGCAGGGACCCTGATGAGGTGGAGGCGCTGCACTGGAACTAGGTGAGACTCAGCACACTACCTCAGCTGCCTGTCTGACGGGTCCTCCCCACACACCATCATGCGGGAGACTCAGGAGTCCTGTAGCCAACAGGTGCACCATCAGGCATATCTACACTGTAATGGGGGCCGGTTAGACCACAGGGGCCAATGTGAGATTGGGTGGGTCAGGCCGGGCCAGAAATACCGTTACATTTGGAGGCGCTGCTGAGAGCAGATCTGTCATCAGGACAGGCTCTAGCTAGGCACACTGGGAAACAGGGATAGAGTCTGCTGCCACTTTGTGCTGCATAGGGACGGACCTAGGGGTGGTCAGGGGGCTGACGGGATATTGTCAGTTCGCAGGGACAACCTAGGGGCCTGAAAGGAGTGAGGGGTTTGGAGCCAGGCTATAGCTGACCGAGTCACCTTGAGGCAGTGCTAGTTGGTAGGATGCCAGAAGGGATAGCCTGTTAACATGGTCAGGAATCCTGGAGAGGGTCTGCGCTAGGCTGACCAAGACAGGTAGATGCCCCAAGTACTGCATGGCAGAGCCAGAGTACCTAGCCCATTCCAGACACTCACCGTAGGAAGCACAGACTGGGAGGAAGGAGTCACAGCAGACACTGAGAGAGTGAGCCTAGCCTGAGGTAGTGCAACACTGGGTCACACCTAGATAAGGTACATATGTGGTGGTGCATCTGAAGCTAATCTTTATTGTACCGGTGTGGTGGCTGCCCCGCAGAGTGGAGCCCCATGTATGATAACTGTTACGAGAGAGTGGAGGATCCGCGTGGGGCGGAGAACATGAAATGGCGGACAGAGGCTGATGGGGAGGGCACCCGTGGCGTGCAACCCACTGAAGAGCAGACTGTCGCCGAGTTATCATTGACCAATCTGCTCTGGAGCGGAGCGAAGGCCGTGGCTGCCCCGTTTTTATCCTGTCTGGGACAGCGAGGGGCCACCCTTGAAGAGTGTGAGGAAATTGTAATAATTGGGGGAGAACCCCGTGAGGAGAGCAAACAAATGGACTTTTTGGGCGTAAAAGTCAATCAAAATGGCGGTTCCCGCTTGCTAGGGAAACCGCATGGGCCAGTCACGGAAAAAATGGCTGATGCAGGACTTGCAAAGAGCTGGCCGGGAATGGCGCGAACAGCAGAGCCCCGCCCTGATGGGGGGCATGGCGCGAAAGCTATGGCTGCGCCGGGATGGACAGTGACTAACTCAGCCCCTGTGCTGAGTCAACCGCTTAGTCTATGGGACCCTCCCCTGATTGCTACCAGGGGGAGTGACTTTCAACTATGGCCTGTGGGAATGCACCCACTGGGCCCAGGGACTGATATCCAGACGGCGCCACTACAGAAAGTAGTTCCGGCCGTGGAAGAGCCGTGCAAAAAGGAGGGTTATATTGCACAAAGGGCGGCTGCAAGGAAAAGGCGGGAACTAGCCGCGGGAAAAGACCCCCACCCTTGTGGGGAAATTGGCGCGAAAACGCTAACCGCGCCCACCAGGACTGAGAGAGGTGCGGCCTTAATTAAGGGGCATGATATTCCCCTGTGGGACCCGCCCATTATTGCAACCCCTGGGGGCGGGTTCCAGCTCTGTCAGAGAAGGGAGGAGCCGAAGCAGGGAGTGGCGGATCCAGCAACTTCCACCAGCCAGTTGCGAGGAACCACAAACCTGGAAAGACCTTTACAGAGAGTGGCTCCTGTAAAGAGAATGGCCTGCTCCTCCACTGTGGGCACAATGGTCTCTACACAGCCCTACTCAGTGCCCGGCGGGGTGCTAGTAGTGAGGGTGGCCAATACCGAGATGGTAGTTGGGCTATGCCTACAATGCGGGCTGCCCGGAGGCACGGTCAATACGGCGGCACGTTGCCCTCATTGCGGGACTTTGTACCTGTGGCCTATGCCCACATTTATTCCTATACAGCCTGCTGACCCCCCGGTGGACGTGACAAGGCGCTCCGCCGAGTCCCCGGGCGCGCTATGGATTAACCGCGCGAGTCCCGGAGACAAGGGACTGGAGCCGGTCAAGTCGGCTGGGTCAGTAGCGATCGAGGCTGCTGAATCAACCCCCGCGTTCGGGGAAAAGAGACTGTCACCCCGTCCGGAGACCCCTAAGTCAGGAAAAGGGGATTACTCAGACGAGGACCTCCGTGAGCTGGCGGTGGTAAAAGCGGAGTTGAAAAGGCAGACCGGAAGGACGACACCCCGTGGGGTGAGTGGCAGGACGTCCCCCGCAGATCGGCGACCCGACCGACGGAGTCCCGCCATACCAGGACCTGGCGGAGACGGGAGAGAGACGCCTACACCCCTGCGGACGGGTAAGCCAAGCAGCCCTATTACTTACCTGGTTACAGTGGACGGCGAAGCGCTGGAGGGGCCGCGCAAGGCCCAAAGCGCACGTGGAGGGACAGCATCACTTCCGGCAACGACGGCGGAGCAACCGGATGTCGTCATAGAGGAAGAGATCCCGCATGGGGGTCCCACGCAAGATGGCGACGGTTCCGGGGAAGACATCGTTTCCGGTGGCGACGGCGGAACCCATGAAGAAAAAGCAGCGACGCTTCGGCGATCGGGGGAAGGTCCCCGATCACTTACAAGGCCCAGAAATTGGAGAGACGATCTCAGGACTGAGGAGGGTGAGACATCATCCTTGGACCAGTCTACGGACAGCCAGGAGCGGGTCGTAACCCCGTGGGGTCCCGTTCCGTGCCCCTATGCCCAAACCCCCGCCATAGTTAATACCCCTACCCCCATCACACGGTCACCGGGTTCACCGCCTAGCCTGGAGTACGTGGACAATTCACAAGGGGGAGAGGGAAGACGGACTGGGGAAAGGCAGCGCAGTGGCGCTACGGAGGGCGATTCAAGGGGAGGGGGAGAATTGAGAGTGGCAACTACAGCACCCCAACCCGTAGTAAAGGCCTCGGGGCCGTTTAGGTGGTCCGTACCGCGATCTGAGAGGTCATCGGGGGTATTTTCCATGGATGATGATAGGGACTCAGGAGGGTCAAACAGATTCCGGGAGAACCGGTGGTGGGCCCCATTATTTGAAGGGTACTCGGCCTGGATGGACCGCACTCGGTTCCTCATCCGGCGAGAGGATGTAGTGGACTATTGGTGGGCGGTGGGAGAGTTTACCCCAGAACAGAGGGACAGAGAGCTGCAGGAGCGATGGCTGCAGATTGAGAATAGGGAAATAGAGCCTATGGGTCCCAGTATTTTGTCAGACCCCGTGGACCCTGACGAACCCCTATCATGGGTGCTGCCTGGGAGGGGAGGTAAGGCTGACCTGACTAGAATTAGTAGGGCCGAGAGAACCATAATGGCTCGGTATAAATCTTCCCACGGGTTGGAGTACCCGTATGTCCCTGAGCCTCTCATGGATGAGATAGAAGACAACATGGATAGGTGGCTTAGGGAGGCCATAGAAATGCACCTAGTGGGGAGAGGGAGTTCCGTGATAGGAAAAAAGGCCGAGGAACGGATAGAACATTTAATCCGCATATGGGCCATTGGGAGAAATATCTATAAACACAGAGTAACATATAGACCAGAGAGGGGATTACCCAGGCATTTCTCAGTAACAGTTCTGGATATGGGGGGTAGAGAAGTGAAGAAACCGGACCCCTATCACTATTTTTAGGTGGTACTGTGCATCACGCGGGTCTGTGGCTGCTGGTCGGGGCGGGCTTGGCGGATGACTGTATTCATGTGTACTGCATTATGAGGAAATTTGTGTGATGTTAATTATGTTTTCCGTTACAGTGCTTCCTGGAAAGAGGTATACAAATTTAGGTCCCAGCGAGGACGATGGGATTCACCAGGGGGAGAATGTAGCGGTCATGTAAAATGCCTACAGTCATCTCTCCTGCTGGCAGCAAGGCCTGGTAAGTGTGGGCATGCCAGCAGTAATCATGGAGGTTTCCCCTCACACCCTGGTGGGGTGCCCTGTGTATGGATGGGACTGGTCACATGCTCTGACTCCATGGTTAGTGATGTCAGAGGTGTGTCAGCCTCAGAAGTTACATAAGGCACAGCACTGTGTCAAAGAGTTAGTTCTGTCAGAGTTCAAGGCGAGTACAGTTGCTGGAAAGTTCTTGCAAGGTTCAGGAAGGAGTTCAAGTTCTGCTAGAGTGTCAGTTATGTTCTAGTAACTCCATGGGAGACTGTGTCCAGGGACCTGGCACAGGGCAGAGATTCCTGTGGGAATAGTGAATCCCTCATCTAGGTGACATACCTATCAAAGGGGAGCACGGGCGAGATGATCGGCTAAATACACCCCATTGTGGAGGGCAGCTATGCCCACCGTGACAATAAAGATGGAGCTGATCAGAGAAACCCCTGTGTGTGAGAGTCCAATGATTACACAGGAGGTTGCACCACCGAGGAGTTCCTCACCAGGATCATCCCCATGCGGACGCAGGGACCCTGATGAGGTGGAGGCGCTGCACTGGAACTAGGTGAGACTCAGCACACTACCTCAGCTGCCTGTCTGATGGGTCATCCCCACACACCATCATGCGGGAGACTCAGGAGTCCTGTAGCCAACAGGTGCACCATCAGGCATATCTACACTGTAATGGGGGCCGGTTAGACCACAGGGGCCAATGTGAGATTGGGTGGGTCAGGCCGGGCCAGAAATACCGTTACACTCATAATTACATTCGGTGTTTATTAAGTTAAGCACAATATATTGGTTTGCGCTTTTTTGTTTCTTGTACATATAGTGTGTGTGTGTATGTGTGTATATGTATAAAACGGAAATAGTCGTGTTAGTCCAAATAAAAAAGGTATCACCTAATACTGAAGAACTCATTTATTCTGTGTATATATACTGCTGCGGCCAGCTTCAACCTAACAAATGCCTGTAATTCTCCCGTAATTTTCCCGTAATTTTCGCGTAATTGGCCGCGCGCCAGCTGCGAGCGCATCTTCCCCTGCCCTCTGCCGCTTCTGCCCGCCTCTGCTTCGCGCAGCGCTTCCCCTTAGCCCGCTTACCTATCACCCTTTGGGGATGCCAGGGGAACTCGGGGATGCCAGGGGAACACTCGGGGATACCAGGGGAATTCGGGGATGCCTGACACTTGTGACCATCACCACGGTGCCGCGCGGCACGCGCCGGAAACCAGCCGCGTCTGCCGAAACATTGTCCTCGCATTGCGGTGGCGGCCACTGTATATATGTATATATATATATATCTACACAGAATAAATGCGTTCTTCAGTATTAGGTGATACCTTTTTTTATATGCGCAAACCAATATATTAAAACACACCAAACCAATATAAAAGCATAAACCAATATATTGTGCTTAACTTAATCAACACCGAATGTAATTATGAGCAAATGTCCAGATTACTAGGATAGGGGATGAGACCACAAAACAATAGAATATATATATATGTAACGGGTATTCTACCCCACCCAATCGCAGATACTGTGTGGATGCGGAGAACATACGGTGTTACCAGGTGTGGTGCGTTACCTGTTGGCTCACAGGAGGACTTTTACTTATGAGCATATGAACTAATAACAAATGATAGAATAACAGATGTCCCTCTCTAGAAGAGACACTAACTAATCTGACACGTATAACTCTCCCACCTTCACGGGTGATCCCACCCTGTGTCCAGTAATCCCCCACACAATGTCCAGCGATCTATAGAGAGCGGATATGTGTGACTGCGCAGTCACTAAGAGAACTACTAGGCCTGTTGGTGTACGTGTAGATCAGAGTTACCTGCCGAGCACTCCAGTGCTCGGGCCTGCAACGGACTTTCCAAAGGATCTGCCGCTTGGTGATCTCCGTCTGATCCTGTGGTTCGAGGTCCGGGGTCCGCCATGGGGCGATCCCACCCTGGAGATAGTCTCTGTCTCTGGGCACAGACTTGAGCCCAAGTCTTTTCTCTCGGAAAGCGCAGCGTCCGCTGTGTCCCTATCTAACTCTAGTGCTATTGTGACAGGATCCCTAACCTAGGGCCTGTCCCTGTAGCTCCACAAACTGGGGAGTGAGGACCTATCTGGGACCTAAGGGGTTAATAGCCTGCTCCGCTCCCCTAACTCTTCCCAGTCCTGACTCTCACTTACAACTAGCACTCGCAGCTACGAGATGCAACCTACTGGGTGCGTGCAGCAACCGTGCTGCACAAACCCTGTGCCTTCTTACCAGACCTCACAGCACTGACAGCCATGACCCTGACAAGACAGCACACACACACTCACTAAGGGCAACGTCCCTATCTTGGCCGTCCCTTAGCAATTACCCACTAACCTGGTTAGTTGGGGCCTACCTGGGATGTGGGGGACCTAACACGGTGCAGGAGCTTCACTCGCTCCCTGCACCCTTCCTTCCCCTACTGCTCCCCAGCTCCAACTGATGTAAGTGACAGGGTCCCTAACCTGAGGGCTGTACCTGGCAACACTCACTCTACTGGGTGAGTCAGGGCTATCTCGGGGCTTGGGGGTTGCTGGCCTAGTACAGGGAGTCACTGACTCCTGTACCCTACCTCCTTCCCTTGGCTGCTCCTCGCTCTGACTAACTAACGTGGGCTCAGCGTGCAAAATGTATCCACTTGCCTGCAGGGATATCCTAAGCTCTATTGGCTCCTGGCATCACGTGGGGCACGCAGAGGCTCATGGGACTCACAGTCCC
Organism: Ascaphus truei; assembly: GCF_040206685.1. Classification (NCBI taxonomy): domain Eukaryota; kingdom Metazoa; phylum Chordata; class Amphibia; order Anura; family Ascaphidae; genus Ascaphus; species Ascaphus truei. The sequence goes on from NC_134483.1 coordinate 449,016,607, forward strand.
TACCTAGAGCCTTCCCTAATAGGCTAGGGCTTTGCGGGCTTTTTCTCCACTGTCCTGCGCCTGCGCGATCTCTCTGTGGCTGCCGCAACCTTTCCTGGGCTGTTCTCCCCCTCGCGCGACTTCTCCCTGGCTCTAGTGACCTGCATGCGCGATCACTGCGCATGCGTGAGCTACTGTGCAATGACGGCGCCCTGTTCCGCGAGCCGCCGGGACCTTGGTAACGCGATCGCGGCCCTAACAATGGGCCGCTCGCGTGCTCGGCTACCGGCCGCATCAGGGAACAGCGCGCTGCTCGTTCTCCTGCCCCCACACGTCCCCGCGAATGGCCGCAACGAGGCACGGGAGGAGGGTTGTCCACAAGGGATAAGGAGACCTGGCTACATCTATATACACACACACTGCAGTCTGTGAATACAATATAAGGTTTGGTTCACACTTTGCACCCATTCGCACTATTAACTGCCCTCCCTCAGCCCCAATCGCCAATATAGTAATAGTTCCCCAAAAAAAACACCAAATAAATAAAAAGTGAACCAAAATAGGAGAGACTTTAAAAATATTATGGACAAAATCAAACGTCATTTCATTATGACCCCGGTTCTTTTCCAAGCCATGAAAGACAACAAAAATGCCTTTTTAAGGCATACAAGGCGTCTTCCCTGGAACACCCACAGCTATGGGATGAACAGGGAATAAAACACAAAAGCGCACCGAGGGTCAAGATTTAATTAAAACATGTTAGTAGTAGTAACAATAAAAACTTACATATAAGGGTAAGTACATCCAGTATTAAGGTGCAGAGGAAACAGTCCTGGTGGTGTCCTGGGCATAAAGAGATGGTGCAGAGGCTTACAAGGTAGACCCACGTGCTGGGGCTGCCTGGCTCAGCACCATATAGTTCTTACTTCCGGGTTGCAGCTTCTCGCAGGACCCGTGAATAGTAGCCCGCCTCAAATGCCGGTTTCCCAGAGAAACTCACTCCGGCGTGCCGAAGGGTCTCTGGTTGTTGATGGGACAGCTGGGGGTAGGTACACCTGTGGGCTGACTTCTAGCTGCACCGTAGGGCTTTCGCAACGCGTTTCACACAGTGTTGTGCTTCATCAGGCGATATTTTGGACACCTACGTGGGGGCCTTTTAAACAGTAATACTGGGTTCCCAATAGGGTAGAGAATTAGCCAATAGGAGTACATGCATAATAAATGCAATGCACTAACGAGGCTTAAAAGGTATTGTGAATGCAAACGGTATGCATTGAACCTTATATTAATAAAAACAAATAAATTTCATCAGCAATATATTAATAATTAAATAAAGGACACTGCAAAAAGCCACCCATGTAGGTAATAACCCATAATTGATCATGTAAAGGTATTACAGAATCACACTTGAATCACAAAGATACATGCAATATATACATAAAAACACATTGTAAATGGGGGATAGAAAGGAAGGGAAAGAAGTGAAGGGTTTAAATAAATAGAGTGAAACAGATAAATGAGAGGAGAGAAAGAAGGATAATATAAAAAGAAAAAAGAGAGGGGGCGGGAAAGGGAGAGAAGGATGAGATAAACTAGCAGGGGAAAAAAAAAAAAAGGGGTGAAGAAGAGGTAGAAAGAAAACAAAAGAAAAAGAAAGAGAGGAAAAAAGAAATGAAAAAGGGAGAAAGAAAAGGGGGGGAGGGAAGGGGAGGGGGGGGAAAGGGGAGGAAGGAGTGAGAGGGGGGGGGGGGGGGGAAGTCCCAGGGGTATAGGGATTAAGAACTAAAAATGGATCTCAATAATTTTAATAATGGATAAAAAATCTCATTAGTCTTAATGCAACAACTAATATCTGTTTATCTCAAAAAGGGTGTCAGTTCGATATAATCATTGAGACCTCCTGGGTATTTGGACTGTAGGGTAAAGATCCAAAATTGCTCACGTTTGGCAAGTTGTAGATCTCTATCTCCTGCCCTCACATTGCTTTTTATTATCTCAATACCCATATATTGTACACCCACTGTACTACAATTGTGTACTTCTTTAAAGTGAGTCAAAAGATGAGTTAGAGGTTTGGAGGTCCCTTCTAGTTTAGGGATATTAGTTATGTTACGTAAATGCTCCATAATGCGTAGTTTCAAATTTCGCTTTGTCCTGCCCACGTACTGCAGTCCGCAGCTACACTGCAGAATGTACACCACATACTTTGACAGACAATCAATAAAACTCGAAATTTTGAAAATAGTCCCTGTAACGTGGGATTTAAAGGTCTTACAGGTTCGCATTTTTGGGCAAATCTTGCACCTAGCGCATTTATGATTTCCCACGACTCCCAGTTGGTCCCTTAGATCTTTCTTGGGTTCTTTGTCTGTTCCCTTTAATAGACTAGGGGCAAGGATGGTTTTTAAAGTTTGTGCTTTTTTAAAAACAACGGGTGGTTTCGGGGCAAGGAATTTATTTAAAATTGGATCCATATGTAAAATGTGCCAATGTTTGGTCAAAATATTTTTTATGGAGTTATGGGAAGAATTAAATTGTGTCACAAAATATGGTGTCTCTTGTTTGTCTTTTTTATGGTTGACAGGGGGGGAATCGAGTGTGTGAATGTTATCGACTTCTAAGTCAGTGTTTTTACATCCTCTAGCCAATTCCTACAATGTATTAACAATAGATACAGGAAGGCAGAAATCCTTAACAAATTATTCTCTGATAAACCTCCGACTGAGGAAAATGTACCTAATCTCTCTGATCAAATTGATACTTTGCATAAACTAATAGAAAAAGAAACTCGGTCCTGGTTGGATATGGTCACACTAGAGGAGTATGCCAGGTGTGGCCGTATTCCCAGAGGCTTAAGATTTAGAAAAAAACCAACATATGCTGCTGACAATGACGAATTTGTAAAGGAGTGGGACAGACTCCTTGATCATTGTTCATTTGAATTGATCAGATTGCTGGTGTTAGAGAGAAAGAAAGAACTAACAGAATTAGACTCCAAGATCACTCAGATCAAAAATGAGATTCTATCAATGTCTTGCTTAGATCAATTACCCAAACTTACAGAAGACATGTGTTCTAAATTGAAGAAATTTGAAAATCAAATATTGGCATCCAAAAATAGGAAATTTCTTAGGGATAAACTTGACTATTCTCTAAACCAACAGAGATCATGGGATAACTCGAGAGACAAGAAACAACAGGAAGGAGTAGATGCTTCACATAATCCCAAGACGCCCGTTCCTACTCCCAATTTAGACCATGTAAGTAACAACCCACATAAATCTCACAAATATCATCCACAACCACCCAGAACACCCAGAGACCCCAATTATTATCAACACAATCCACACTTCTTTCCTCATCACGACCAACATTATAGACACACGCCTCAACATCATAGAGACAGCACTTCATATAAACCCCCATGGGGTCACCCCACGGGACACCCTAGTCATTGGAAATATCAAAAATCAAAAAATAATAAACATTACCAGAAGTATCACTACACACGTGATCACAACCCTAGAGAACCCCCTAGGAACTCAAGGAGTACAGTGACACAACAGCAACCAAACATTAAAGATATCAAAGAGAACCCAATCCCAGTGACTAATAAATATGAGGTCTTAGGAACATTGCCAGAATCACAAAATGAGGATTTTTTAGCCAGATTGAATCAAGTCAGGCAAACAATACCAACCTGGGATCCAAATCATCCACCAGAGACCAAACAAAAACCATCAAGAAAAAGGGAGAATTCAGAAGGGGAACAAGGGGGAGAGGAGGAATCATTACAACCCTGCAAAAAACCCACCCAGACAATATCACACTGATTAACAACGGTATTTACAATTTATCATCTATCACTGTAGATAATACACTTATGATGCTGTTAAGTAAAGGTTTATCATTTGCCCCCACATGTGAAGCTAAGAATTTCGATCTGTATGTGGATCTTCAAAAATTCACTCGAAAACTCACACTGGGTAGACATTTTTCGAATGCTCCATACAGTGTTGAAGCAGCATCCCTCGATATATGTTCAAATATTGAGGGCTTTACCATAGAAGAACAAGCTGCGTTGGTTGACCTCACCAACTTAGCAGATGAGGGATATGTGGATGCTCATTCTAAATGTCCAGTGAACCATACGAACTATAAACCTCGATCAGTCTTTTATCCCTATCACTCTCGTGGTCATTATATAGAAATCTTCAATAAATTAGTAGAGAAGGATTTTAGAGAACTGTGCCAAATTGAACATGGGAAACATAAATACACTAATAACCTAACTACACAAGAAAAACTAGTATTACAAGAATTAAAAAACAATCAAGATGTCATTATACGTGAGGCAGATAAAGGCGGGGCCATTGTCCTCCAAAACAGGACTGATTACTGTAGGGAGGCATTACGGCTGTTATCTGATAGTAATTCCTATCGGAAACTATCCAAAGATCCCACCAAACAATATCAGGAAGAACTTAAATTACTACTTGTAAGTGCACGACAATCTGGTGTGCTAAGTAAGGCAGAATACGAGTACCTATTTTGCGCTGCTCCCACCATCCCTATCCTTTATCACCTACCCAAGATTCACAAATCCCTTACTGATCCTCCTGGGCGACCTATTATATCGGGTATTAACTCTCTCACAGCGAACCTTTCCCAATATGTAGACACTTTTTTACAACCTCTTGTGCCAACATTACCTTCACACTTATTAGACACTACCTCGGTTCTTACTCTACTTCACGATTTTCCTTGGGTGAACACCTATTTACTAGCCACTTTAGATGTACAGGCACTTTACACATCAATACCTCACAAAGGTGGATTAGAAGCTATAGATTTCTATCTAGCACTTCACGATACACTCCCACCTATACAGCGTCACTTTATTCACGATTCCATAGAGTTCATTTTGCAACACAATTATTTTCTTTTTCAGCACGACTACTATGTACAACACTGTGGTACTGCTATGGGGACCCGCTTTGCACCTTCCTTCGCCAATCTTTACATGGGATGGTGGGAGTCGATGCATATATGGGGTATCACTGTATCTCCTCCTCAGTTAAAACTCTGGAGGAGATACATTGATGATATACTAGTTGTCTGGGATGGCGATGAGACGTCATTTAAAAACTTTGTTGATAGAATAAATAACAACAACTTTAATCTCACCTTTACTAGCAATGTCCAAAAGGACAATACTACCTTCCTGGACCTATCAATCTCCATTAAGGGAGACTCTCTTCTTACCCAAACTTTCTTTAAAGACACTAATGTAAATTCCTATTTGCATCCCAAAAGCGGACATCAAAAGAAGTGCATTGACAATATTCCGTATAGCCAATTTCTCCGCATCAGGAGGAATTGTGCAACTGTTGATAGCTATATGGAACAGTCACAAATACTGATTAAACGCTTTAGACACAAGGGCTATCAGGAGGAATTAATATCCGAATCCTACCTTAAAGCACTGAATAAAAATAGGGATTCATTACTACTAAAAAAGAAAAAGAGTAAACAAATTCATGCCAAAACCATAGGATGTAAAAACACTGACTTAGAAGTCGATAACATTCACACACTCGATTCCCCCCCTGTCAACCATAAAAAAGACAAACAAGAGACACCATATTTTGTGACACAATTTAATTCTTCCCATAACTCCATAAAAAATATTTTGACCAAACATTGGCACATTTTACATATGGATCCAATTTTAAATAAATTCCTTGCCCCGAAACCACCCGTTGTTTTTAAAAAAGCACAAACTTTAAAAACCATCCTTGCCCCTAGTCTATTAAAGGGAACAGACAAAGAACCCAAGAAAGATCTAAGGGACCAACTGGGAGTCGTGGGAAATCATAAATGCGCTAGGTGCAAGATTTGCCCAAAAATGCGAACCTGTAAGACCTTTAAATCCCACGTTACAGGGACTATTTTCAAAATTTCGAGTTTTATTGATTGTCTGTCAAAGTATGTGGTGTACATTCTGCAGTGTAGCTGCGGACTGCAGTACGTGGGCAGGACAAAGCGAAATTTAAAACTACGCATTATGGAGCATTTACGTAACATAACTAATATCCCTAAACTAGAAGGGACCTCCAAACCTCTAACTCATCTTTTGACTCACTTTAAAGAAGTACACAATTGTAGTACAGTGGGTGTACAATATATGGGTATTGAGATAATAAAAAGCAATGTGAGGGCAGGAGATAGAGATCTACAACTTGCCAAACGTGAGCAATTTTGGATCTTTACCCTACAGTCCAAATACCCAGGAGGTCTCAATGATTATATCGAACTGACACCCTTTTTGAGATAAACAGATATTAGTTGTTGCATTAAGACTAATGAGATTTTTTATCCATTATTAAAATTATTGAGATCCATTTTTAGTTCTTAATCCCTATACCCCTGGGACTTCCCCCCCCCCCCCCCCCTCTCACTCCTTCCTCCCCTTTCCCCCCCCCTCCCCTTCCCTCCCCCCCTTTTCTTTCTCCCTTTTTCATTTCTTTTTTCCTCTCTTTCTTTTTCTTTTGTTTTCTTTCTACCTCTTCTTCACCCCTTTTTTTTTTTTTTTCCCCTGCTAGTTTATCTCATCCTTCTCTCCCTTTCCCGCCCCCTCTCTTTTTTCTTTTTATATTATCCTTCTTTCTCTCCTCTCATTTATCTGTTTCACTCTATTTATTTAAACCCTTCACTTCTTTCCCTTCCTTTCTATCCCCCATTTACAATGTGTTTTTATGTATATATTGCATGTATCTTTGTGATTCAAGTGTGATTCTGTAATACCTTTACATGATCAATTATGGGTTATTACCTACATGGGTGGCTTTTTGCAGTGTCCTTTATTTAATTATTAATATATTGCTGATGAAATTTATTTGTTTTTATTAATATAAGGTTCAATACATACCGTTTGCATTCACAATACCTTTTAAGCCTCGTTAGTGCATTGCATTTATTATGCATGTACTCCTATTGGCTAATTCTCTACCCTATTGGGAACCCAGTATTACTGTTTAAAAGGCCCCCACGTAGGTGTCCAAAATATCGCCTGATGAAGCACAACACTGTGTGAAACGCGTTGCGAAAGCCCTACGGTGCAGCTAGAAGTCAGCCCACAGGTGTACCTACCCCCAGCTGTCCCATCAACAACCAGAGACCCTTCGGCACGCCGGAGTGAGTTTCTCTGGGAAACCGGCATTTGAGGCGGGCTACTATTCACGGGTCCTGCGAGAAGCTGCAACCCGGAAGTAAGAACTATATGGTGCTGAGCCAGGCAGCCCCAGCACGTGGGTCTACCTTGTAAGCCTCTGCACCATCTCTTTATGCCCAGGACACCACCAGGACTGTTTCCTCTGCACCTTAATACTGGATGTACTTACCCTTATATGTAAGTTTTTATTGTTACTACTACTAACATGTTTTAATTAAATCTTGACCCTCGGTGCGCTTTTGTGTTTTATTCCCTGCTGTTGCCCGCGTTTGGAGCCATCCTGCGACGGGACCTGTGGAGGAGGGGTGCCTTCACATCACATCAGCTGCAAGAGGGAAGAGTTGATCCACTACGAGATCCTGTTAGGAAGCAAGAGCGCGGTTTGACTTTCTTATCTATGGGATGAACACTTGTCTCATTAATTTCAAAATAATAAACTAAAACGTTTTGTTTTATAAAGTATTCACTGGTTTCATTGTTTTAAGACGTTTTTACTTTTTAGCAGTAAATGTAATACACTAACAGTAGTACTGTTCATAAAGTACTAATGTTTTCATGTAACATACAATGTGTTTCACTCACCTAGCCCTTGTCATCATGTAACATTCAGTACAGTGAGTGTCACTCAACCTAGCCCTTGTCATCATGTAACATTCCATACAGTTTCTCACTCAACCTAGCCCTTGTCAACATGTAATATTCAGTACAGTGAGTGTCACTCAACATAGCCCTTGTCATCATGTAACATTCAGTACAGTGAGTGTCACTCAACCTAGCCCTTGTCATCATGTAACATTCAGTACAGTGAGTGTCACTCAACCTAGCCCATGTCATCATGTAACATTCAGTACAGTGAGTGTCACACAACCTAGCCCTTGTCATCATGTAATATTCAGTACAGTGAGTGTCACTCAGCCTAGCCCTTGTCATCATGCAACATTCAGCAGTTTCACTTGGCCTAGCCCTTGTCATCATGTAAAATTCAGTACAGTGAGTTTCACTCCACCTAACCCTGTCATCATGTAACATTCAGTACAGTGAGTGTCACACAACCTAGCCCTTGTCATCATGTAATATTCAGTACAGTGAGTGTCACTCTGCCTAGCCCTTGTCATCTTGTAACATTCAGTACAGTGAGTGTCACTCAACCTAGCCATTGTCATAATGTAACATTCTGTACAGTGAGTGTCACTCAACCTAGCCCTTGTCATCATGTAACATTCAGTACAGTACTTCACTCAGTCTAGCCTTGTCATCATGCAGCATTCAGTACAGTGAGTGTTCCTCAGCCAAACCCTTGTCATCATGTAACATTCAGTACAGTGAGTGTCACTCAGCCTAACCCTTGTCATCATGTAACATTCAGTACATTGAGTTTCACACAACCTAGCACTTGTCATCATGTAATATTCAGTACAGTGAGTGTCACTCAGCCTAGCCCCTGTCAACATGTAACATTCAGTACAGTGAGTGTCACTCAGCCTAGCCCTTGTCATCATGTAATATCCAGTACAGTGAGTGCCACTCAACCTAGCCCTTGTCATCATGTAACATTCAGTATAGTGAGTTTCACACAACCTAGCCCTAGTCATCATGTAATGTTCAGTACAGTGAGTGTCACTTAGTCTAGCCCTTGTCATCATGTAATATTAAGTACAGTGAGTGTCATTTAGCCTAGCTCTTGTCATCATGTAATATTCAGTACAGTGAGTGTCACCGAGCCTAGTCCTTGTCATCATGTAACATTCAGTATAGAGTCACTCAACCTAGCCCTTGTCTTCATGTAGCATTCAGTACAGTGAGTGTCACTCAGCCTAGCCCTTGTACGCATATAACATTCAGTACAGTGAGTGTCACTCAGCCTAGCCGTTTTACCAAAAGGCTAGAGTGGAGGGGACACAATTACTCCTGATCACCGACTTGAGTTTCTGGCTGGTTTTGCATATAACGCCACATTTTAATTTCTGCCCGCCGTTAGGTCTCACTTCACCCAAGTTAAATCACGGATAACTCACGTGGAACTCACCCTTACAGGGCTGTAGAGGTTTCAGCCAAATTGCTCCATGAACTGAGCAATTGGGAACAGTTGTTTCTGGACTTACACTGCAGTCTGCTTGATGTTGCTTTCTGTTCAGCTCTGCCCCTCTTGGCTGTCCATGCTATTTAGGGTCAGCCCTTTCACTAGGAAAGGGCTGAGAATAATTTTTTAATCCCTTGAGGACTTTCTTGGGTGTAACCTGTGCTTGCCAGAAGCACCTCTGCTTGGCCTAACTCTGGCCTTCCTGTGCTGAAGCGCTGGATACCTAGTGCTATGGCTTCACTGTTCCTGTGGCCTGTCTGCAATATACCCTGCTTCCAAAGGCCTTCATTGCTTCCAGTACATATTATTCTTCCAGAGGCCATTCCTGTGCTGAAGCTCCTGTGCTGAAGGTTCCTATTTCCTGAAGCTTCCTTCCTCTAGAGGCTGTTACTGTGCTGAAGCGCTGGATCACAAGCACTGTAGCTTCATTGTTCCTTGAAGTCTTTGCCTTCTCTGTGCTGAAGCTCTTATGCTGAAGCCTTTCCTGATACTGACCCTAGCATGTGACCTTGACGATCGCTCCTGTGCCACCTGCCTTGACCCCAGCCTGGATACCATTTACACTGCTATCTCCAACCCTGACCTGGCTACCCACGATGACGGAATCTGCAATCCGGATCCGGCTTCGCGTTCTCAGGTTGGTGTTTCTCTATCCCCATCTCAGTCCCGCGGTCCGGTCCTGGTTTGTGATGAGCACGTCCATCGCAGTATGCTCAGCCCCACAAAGAAGGAACCAACTGAGGTGGGTCTAGGCCTGGCCCCACTTTACAGACTGTTCCATGAACTGTCCCTATCCATGGACAGGAACACGAAAAAGATGGATCACCGCCAGCTCACTATCAAAAAGACGGATCACCGCCAGCCCGCTTTCAATGCTATTTCACAGCCCCTCTGCACTCTGAGTCCTGCTACTAAACCCCTTGGGGCACCCTTTTTGTTTTCTTACAATCCCCAAGCTAATCTAGCATTCCTGGAGCCCATAGGGGAACTTTTCATGCCCTCTGTTTCCAAGTCAGGTTCCCCTTTTTCTGACTTCCTTGCGCATTCGCCTTTCAAATTTGATAGTTCTAAACTCCTAGATTTAAAGGCATACTTAGCACATTATGTTCACCTTAAGGCCTCTTTTACTGAGCCTAAGACTACTTCTTCTACTGCTGGGTTTACTTTCTTTCATCCCCCTGCCATTTCTGAGGTTCCTTTGAATGATTTCTAAGGTTTATACTTTTGGGACAAGTTCACCTTTCACTAAAGTAGAATGTCTCCAGGCCTGTGCGTTTCAGCCAGGTTCATTTTTCTCTCCTTCCCTTGCAATGTCTTAGTTCCCTGTTACTGTATCTAAGGATCTAGTTTCTAAGGCAAGTTTCTCTTTCTCAGAGTTCCCTGCTGTGTGAAACACTATCCTTTATTCTAAGCCCTTTTCCTTAAACTTCTCCACAGTCATTTCTAGTTCTACTGTGGTTACCCAGAACCCCATTTCAGAGCCTAGCATATCTCTTCCTGATTCCTGTGCAGCACCTAGTGTAATCACTGCTGATTCTCAGTTAGCCACTTCAGAGAGCAGCGTATCTTTCTCTGATTCCTGTGCAGTACCTAGTGTAACCACTGCTGCTTCTCAGACATCCATTTCAGGGACAAACATATCCTTCACTGACTGTTTTGCAGGCCCTGTTATAACCGTGGATGACTCTAAAATTCCTACAGCAAAGAATAGTTTTCCTCTTGCTATTCCCCTTACATTACCTCATGTAACCTTTGAGTTTGGGATTCCCACGCCAAAGACAACATTTTGTCTCACTTTTGTGAATTAAAAACGGTACTGTTTTGTATGTGTTTGGGGAGGGGATGTGTATTTATTGAAATGGAAGCCATTTTTATTTTTTTTTACAACACGAATGGTTCTGCAGGCCAGCGGGGACCACCTGATGACCTCTGAATGCCTGTGGGGAACACCCGGGGACACTCGCCTGGTGAACCCTTTTCAGAGGGCCAATCATCTCGTCGCCGGCTACTCGCCATGTTTGCAAATGTTGCTTTCACTGGTATTCAGGGCTTTCTGCATACCTGTCATGGGAGACCAGACAGAATACACCTTTATACCAGGTTCATATCATTGAGCAAAGGCAATAAGAAAAATAAATTGTAATTTTTTCCATAGAAACAGGCAAACACACATTGAATTATAATAGACAGAAAAAGATACACTTACTGGGGTCTGAGGTTGACAAACTGACTTTCCTAGTTGAAATACTGTAGAGTCTTTCTCAGAAGACTTAGAAAACACTCCAGTTTAAAAGTCCTGCAGCCTTCCTCCTTGCAATCGCAGCAAGGCGTCTCTAGGCCCAGTCCAACCCGTTCTTGCCCTTATGGCAAATTGGACTTCTGGAATCACTTGGGAATACATGGAACACCCAACAAAGAACAAGAGCAGAGAGAGTTCTGGGTGGGTTACGAGCTGTCTTATAAACTTTGGGACAGGCCGTCCCACCGCTTGCCCTCCAACCAGTGACGTGGGAATTTAAACTCCAACCACTCACACACTTTGTCAGGTTTGTGAAAGCTGGCACCTCTTGCTTCAGAACAGTGAGAGAGCATGTTCACAAACCGCCATCTTGCCCACTCACTCTTAAAAAAACCCCACCGGCTCAATGCCACAAAGTCTGGGGCTAGGTTACAGGGACCCTTTGAACTGAGGATATCGGTACTCCAGTTAGCCCTCCTTGCTTACAATATGGTTCACACCTCTGTGATCTCTGAGGCTTTCAAGTTCTGGCTGTCTTACAGACACACAGGCACCGAGCCTGGTAGCCATGACTTCAAAATTCCACAGTTCATTTACAGGTTATCAATATATATATACACATTAAATTATACCCGTTTAATAACATATATTGTGTCCTGTCTTCTGTGTGCTAAATGTAATGCATTCCTATTCTGGTGTCATGAATGGAGTGAGTGAATATTCCCTAGAAATGACGAGCCTCATATCTGGCACACATACGAAAATAACTTTCAAACTTTTAGACACTTTAAAAAACATGTTCAGCTTTATAACCTAGCTGGAGCAGCTCCTGAACCCCTAAACTAGGTTCAGTATACCTGGGCATGTACTGTATCTGGGTACCTCTGCTATACTGGGGAGCCCCTGCTATACTAAGAACGCTGTGTAAACCTGCAGATATCTTGCAACCCCTTCATACCCATATACCTTGTCTGGAAGATGCTGCAGCAGGGACTCTGGCGGTGAGCCGTAAGAACGTTTCCAGGGTCCGAGGTTGGCGGAGTAATGCGCTTAGCTGTATCCTAAGATATCACTCAATCTCCAGATACAACGTTTGTGGTATCCCCTAACTCCAGAACCCTGCTACATACAGACGAGACCACGAGTATTCTAAAGCTTTCCTTAAACTAGCCCGGTTACATTCTGGGTATGTGCTGGGTGTAACCTGGCTAGTTTAAGGCAAGTTTAAGGCATTTCTGCATTGACTAATAACCCATATGATTAACACAGCAGGGGTCCCTGGCTGTCCCATTCAGTTTGAATGGGACTGCCAGGGACCCCCGCTGTTAATCTGATGGGCCATTAATCAATGCAGAAATGCTGGGTCTAGTTTAGGGCAAGTTTAAGGCATGTATCCAGCATGTACCTGGGTGTACCTGGGTCTTTTTTTTTTTTTTTTTCAACTTAAATTTTTATTTGACACGTACATAAATTGCATACATAGCATATAACTGTATTGCAGGTGCAGCTTACAGTTGCTAACACTCTATTATATAAATGAACATCTGATGACAGACAAACCGGGAAAACAGACAGACTTACAGTCCCCTACTGAAAGAGGGGGGAGAGGGGGGTGGGGGATTGTGGTAGGGGGGGTGGGGGATTGTGGTGGGGGGTGAGGGGGAGGTCTCCTGCCGTGGTTCCGCTTCCGTGTGCCTACCGGCTGGCTCTCTGCGTCTGGGGAAACATTAAGCATTCCCTGTGTCCGGTCTGGCCCACACTCTAGAGGCTATTCTGCGCTGGCCGCGTGTCGGATGAGGGCGGGGCATGAAGCCCAGGTTCCGCCTACTAGCCGTCTTTTAAGGGAGAACGTACCTACCGCAATCAATGCCAAATCGTGGCCCTCTCCACCCCCGGTATGTCTGTCTTGTCCAGCCAAGGTGTCCAGACTTTTAAATAATTTGCGCCAGTGTCGTTGACCAGACTCGTCAACTTTTCCATCTGGCAAACTGACCAAATCCGATTCCGAATCTTAGTAATCAAAGGGATTTCATTTTGTTTCCAACGTGCTGCGATCTCTCCCCGGACCGCCATCGCAAAATGCGCTACTAATTTGTTCTCGCCTCGGGAGAGTCCTTTTTTGGGTCTGTTCAAAAGGAACAGCCATGGGTCCACCTGTATGGGTTTACCTAGGAGCTTGTGCAACCAATCTGTAATGGATTCCCACACAGGGACGATCCTAGGGCAGGACCACAGCATGTGCAACAGGTCTGCCCGTTGTCCACACTGTCTCGGGCACAGCGGGGAGTAACTGGGCAGAAATTTAGCTAATTTAGTGGGGGTGTGGTACCATCGCATCATAACCTTATATGCGTTCTCCCTCAAGGTCGTGCACATGGAGCTTTTAGATGTTGCCTCTACTATCTTGGACCACTCCTCTACTTCCAGCGTCTCCCCCAGGTCGTGTTCCCACTTTGTCATGTACCCTGTTTTGTTCGTCACTTTTGCACCAGAACCGGTCACTTCCCTGTACATCTGCGATGTAAGTCCCTTCGTGGATGTCCCTGATCGACAGAGCTTTTCGAAATTCGTCATGGGCGTATGTGGTTGCATCTTCTGGTAGAATGCTCTGATCTGGAGGTATCTAAAAAACTCGGCATTGGGGATCTTTTTGTCTGACTTAAGTATATCGAATATTTGTATGCCTTGTCTACCCTCCAGATCTACTAGTCTGTTGATATTTCTATGTTTCCAGATTGGGAAGGCAACATTGTTCAGACCCGGAGCGATGAGTGGGTTGTTCCATAGTGGGGTCATACCTGATGACTTGTGCGTCAAGCCACATTTGAGTCTGGTAGCCTCCCAGACAGAGAGAGAGAGTTGGTCATTGAGGATAGCGGCAGTTTGGCGCCTAACCGCACCTTTTGGGAAGCCAAATCAGATGCCCCAGCTCCAAAGGGGAGCATAGTTCTTTTTCTAGGGCGACCCATTTTTTGAGTCTGGGCTAGTGTGCCACTGCACAATCTGGCATAATTGTGCCGCCTTATAGTATGTCAACAAACAAGGCACCGCTAGACCCCCTGCCCCTGTTTGCCTACGCATGATCTGTTTACCCACCCGTGCCTTCTTCCCTCCCCAGATAAATTTATCTATCACTGATTGAAGCGAGAGGGTCTCCTTCAATCCCAATGGCACCAGAAGGGTTTGGTACAGGTATAGAAGGCGAGGGAGCAGATTCATTTTGACGCAGTGAATCTTACCAATCCAAGAAATTTTACACGTGGCCCATCGCTTTATGTCCCCTCTCATAGTTTGCGTCAGTTTGGGGTAATTTGCTTGATATAGTGTATTGTAGGACTTAGTGATATTGATGCCCAGATATTTAATGTGGCTCTGTTGCCAGTTAAAGTTAAAGTTTATAGACATCAATTTCTCCAAGTGCTTAGGGAGATATATATTTAGAGCGTCTGATTTTGACTGGTTTATTTTGAATCCGGAGATTCTGTTGAATCTTCCCAATAGCTCGAATAGGTTCGGGAGAGAGGTAAGGGGTTTAGATATTGTCAGGAACACGTCATCCGCATACAGTGCCACCTTATGCGACTGGTTTCCGATGTCAATACCCGTGATGTCTTTGCTATCACGTATCTGAGCAGCCAATGGCTCCATACACAGAGCAAAGAGGAGGGGGGAGAGCGGGCAGCCCTGCCTCGTTCCGCTCTTAATTTGGAAGGGATCTGATGCAAACCCCTGATGGGTAACCCTAGACGATGGGTCCGAATATAGAGCCAGTATCGCCTTTGTCAGTTTTTCACCCATCCCAAATGCTCCAAGTGTGGCCTCAAGGTATGGCCAGTCTATCCTATCGAACGCTTTTTCTGCATCCAGACTGAGCGCCATCACCGGAATTGCTCGTGTATTGGCTATTTCTATCAGATCAATAATTCGTCGGGTATTATCTGCTGATTGCCGCCCCGGGATAAAGCCGACTTGATCTGGGTGCACCAGTCTGGGTAGGATGAGACTTAATCTATTGGCCAGAAGTTTGGCGTAGATTTTCACGTCCGAATTAATCAGGGAGATTGGTCTGAAGCTTTTACAGTTCTGGGGGTCTTTGCCCTGTTTTAGTATTACCGAGATGGACGCTTGGAGCATGTGCTGGGGAAAGGGGGTGCCTCCGAGGACCTGGTTAAACATACGGAGGAGGTGAGGGGCCAGTTGTTTCCTAAATTTTTTGTAGTATAAGTTCGAATATCCATCGGGACTCGGGGCTTTAGAGGGTTTGAGGCTTTTGATAACCTCTGTAATTTCCTCCAGTGTGAACTCACTACCCATTACCTCTCTCTCCAACCCGTTCAGCCTTGGTAGCTTCGCGCCCCTCAAGAAGTCTTTTAGGGCCTTGTCAGTACCAGTAGAGTGGGAGACTTTTCTCCCATCGTATAGTTTTTCATAAAAGGCTTTGAACTCCCCTACGATATTTTTAGGGTTGGCCGAAATTTCCCCTGATCCTAGACGTAGGGCCTGTATATTATAAGTATTCGTTTTAGGTGTGATCATATTGGCCAGCATGGTGTCTGGTTTGTTAGCTTTTTCAAAGAATCTTCTCTTTGACCAACTTAACGACTTCTCAGCCTGGGAGGTGAACAGGAGGTTTAGTTTAACCTGGGTGTCCCTGATTCTTTGGAGGGTGGTCGTATCCGGAGAGCGCTTGTGCAGCTCCCATAAAGTCTTAAGCTCTGTTTGCTCCTTTATGATCTTCGCGTTGCTTTCTCTTTTTTTCTTGGCCGCTAGACTAATCAAGATCCCTTGTAATGTTGCTTTATGCGCCTCCCAGAGAGTAATATGTGAGCGAACGCTGCCTTTATTTTCTCTAAAGAACCAATTAATCTCGTCCCCGATCTTAGCCTGTAGTTCTGGGATTTTTAAGAGGGATTTATTTAATTTCCAATTTGCTCCTGGTCTGTCCAACCCTATCTGAGTGCACCGTAGCTCTATGGGTGCATGATCTGACCACGAAATATCGTGGATCCCTGCATGGGTGATCTTTGGAACCAGTCTACTAGAGACAAAGTAGTAATCGATTCTGCTGTACGAATTATGTGGGTGCGAGTAGAAGGTGTAGTTTCTATCGAGCGGGTGTAATTCCCTCCAGACATTGACCAGCTGCAAGTCCCTCAGCCCTTGTTCCAGAGCCACCGGACTGTGCAGAGTTCTAGGCCTGTGGGAATCTGATCTATCTAGGGAAGCGTTCAGAACTGCATTGAAGTCGCCGCCCACTATCAGCGCGCCCTTGCTATATTTGCGAATGGTAGCAAATGTTGTTTTAAAGAAGGCCGGATCGCAACCGCTAGGGGCATAGATTGTGGCGATCGTTATTGGTTGCTGATTGATAGCCCCCGTGAGCATTAGGAACCTGCCTTCCTTGTCTGTATTAACTTTAACCACCACCAGCCCCACTCGATTGTGGATCAGTATTGCTACGCCTCGCTTTTTTTCTTTTGCGGACGACAGATACACTTGTTTAAACTGTTTATCGAAGTATTTAGGGTAGCTGGTGGTGCTAAAGTGGGTTTCCTGCAATAACACAATGTCGACCCGTTTTCTTTTGTAGTCAGTGAGTGCAATCTTTCGCTTACGTGGGCAGTTCAGTCCTTTGGTATTATGTGAGATGAAGGTCAAAGCCATGTTGTGTATGTAGACTCACCTCTGTTACGTTGCATGTCTAGGCGGTATGCCCGACTAGTGGAGGAATGCCTCTGATCCTCTGCAGTGCACAACTTTCGGGCCCACTTCGGCGAGGGACCACCCTGGCAGGAGGGGTGATGGGATGGGGTGGATACACAGGGAACAAATGACACAAGAGGGAAAAAGAACAAGGAAAACATATAAAACCTGATGGGTGTGGTACCTGTGGTCTGAGACCATCGCCCCACCCTTGCCTTCGGGTTGATGGATTGCGGCACAGCCCTCTGCGAACCTCCTCTCCCTACCAGGGCAGCGCCGCTCTCCCGTCTCCCAAGGACTCTCTCGGGGTCGTGGGTAATTCCCCCGACCCGAGTATGTAGGCACATAGTGACGGCTAGACTTCCGTCCCCGCCGGCCTCTTATTATTGAAACTGTAATTTTATTATCAAACTATTAACTTCTAACAGTATAGCACCTTTAAAGCGCTAGATCAACTATACTCCAACTTCTAAACTACCCTAGCCGCTGCTGTTGCTACCCTCCCCGCTTGTTCCCGATAGCCCCCTACCCTACCAGCTCATTTGATGTGAGGTTCTCCCTATAGCCCAGTCTCCGGCCCGATTGGCTCCCAACAGTGCCTCCTGTGCCTAAGGCCTCGCCCCCCCCTCCCTCCTACTCCTCCTCCCCCTCCCTCCTACTCCTCTCCCTCCCCTCCTCTTCCCCCCCTCCCCTATACTCCTCTTCCCCCCCTCCCCTATACTCCTCTTCCCTCCCTCCCCTATACTCCTCTTCCCCCCACCTCCCCTATACTCCTCTTCCCCCCCCTCTCCCCCAAACTCCTCTCCCCCTCCCTCCCCTATACTCCTCTCCCCCCTATCTCCAAACCCTCTCCTCCCCCTCTATCCCCCTGCCTCTCTCCCTCCTGACCTCTCGTCCTCTACCCCTAGCCCCTCCCCTCACCCCTTCTGCCCAGCAACCATCCTCTCCCCTCTCCCCATCATCTCCTCAGTTACCTCCGCCCACCTGCTCCCCAAGCCCAGGGTTCCTACCTGTGGTCCAGCCCTCCCCTCTCCTTCTCCCCCCTGCCCCCCGCGGCTGTGTGCATTTCAATTTTTTAATTTTTTGAGTTCGGCGCGTCTTGGCACTTCCGGTGATTGGCTGTGGCCCCGCCCCTTCCGTCTCTGTCCGCCGCCATCTTGGAGGACCGCCGTCTCCCGCCTCCTGATCATCCCGCGAGAGTCCCCAGCCCCTCCTCTCTCCTGGGTCTTTTTGGCAATTGCCACTGGTTTGTGTTAGAATAACCATGGGCACTACAGTACAAAACTTTAAATCTCTACAGTAGACACATTCTGCAAGACTTTCTCCGCCAAACCCACCCTGAAACTTACAGCCTAGATATCTCCCGATCCCAGCATCCCAGTAAAGGCAAAAATCACATGATTTTTTAATGTCTGACAATAAGCTGACACTCTAAGACCCTAATACACGGGTCAGGGTTAACCAAGTGGGCTTGACCAAGTGGGCTTGACCTTTATTATAAGCCTGGTTAACCCCTTCACCATAACAATACCGAGATAGCAACGCTGTCTAAAATGGCGAATGAAAAATCGTGGTGATTTTTTTTCTATCGGACTTTACAGCATGAGGCCCATAATTTTAGACTTTAACATAAAAACATACAGTAGATTCACACTGTGCAACATACATGCCCCAATTTAATAAAATAAAGCCGTCAGATATTATAGGGTGTACTCAACAGCACTCTGTGTAAGGCAAACTGGGATAAGGAGTTAATCTATACAATATAGTGAACAGAGATTAGGGTTGACCTATACCATGGGTGAGCCCCCCTTTTCATGCATGAAATTTCTCTGCCCCCCCTGCCTGATGTAATCAAAATCACATGGGAAAAAAAACCTTTATTAAACAGTATACAATGTAAATACAAATATATCTACAGTTCAACAGCTTGCGCTTGCAAAATTAGGCTGCGTCCACACTGCTGCTGAGAGCTGAGACATCACCAACTCTCCAAGCATGAGTTCAGGGTGTCCTGCATAATTTTGCAAGCACGAGCAGGGGGGCGTGGATCGGGGCTATTTATGTGTGTGTGTGTTTGCGTGTGCATTGACTGCATCTGAGTGCGCTTAAAAGTCAATTTTGTTTGTCTCCCCAAGCACCAAACTTGGGAGAACGTACGTTCACAAAGGCAATCCTTTTGGGGGGTATTCATCCACCTACCAATGCTACCTCCCTCCCCTTTCCTCCCACCTTTTTTGTTTCCTTCCCTTCCTTTTTTCCTTCTCCCATTTGCGTTTTTATTCTCCCTGATCTTTGGCTTGCTGTCCCCAGTGTCATCCAAACTCCTACCTACAGTATTATGTATTTTTTTTTTTTTTGCCGAATTATTTTTGTACATTGATAGTATGATTGATATAGTGGCAGACTACCCTTTCACTGGCAGAGGATATTAGCGAAGCAGGTTGCCAGCGGAGAAGAGCAGGAACACAGCGCTATTAGGGGCGTTTGACATCACAGCGCTGGGGCGTGCTCCTCCCCCATACCTCCGAGGCCCCCGCGTGTGCACACACACCATCACGTGGCCGCCCCCTGCGCTATCCTGTTCAGTTGTTTGCGCAAATCTTCTTCAGCTACCCGCCCATTCACAGCTTCTTGGTTGCCCGGGAACAGCTTTTTCGCTCTCCCGCGAACAGCTTTTTCGCCCTCCCACGCACAGCGTCTGCCGGAATGTGCACACCAGGTTTCACGCATGCCGCCTGCGCCCCCCCCCCCAAATAATCTTGCGCACCCATTTTGCGCACCACTGCATTCAATCACAAGACACAGCACACATACTCAATCACAACACACACTCATATCACAACCAACACACACAGACACAACACACAACACATACTCAATCACAAAACACACAGCACACACTCAATCACAACCAACACAGACAACACACACAGACACAACACACACAACACACTCTCAATTTCAACCAACACAGACACAACACACACACACACACAAAATCACAACACACACACATATACAACACACAGACACAACACACACTCAATCACAACCAACACAGACACAACTCACACACTCATATCACAACACACACAATCACAACCAACACAGACACAACACACACAATCACAACCAACACAGACACAACATACACAAACACAACCAACAAAGACACAACACACACAATCACAACCGACACAGACAACACACACACAACACATACTCATATCACAACACACACAACACTCAATCACAACCAACACAGACACAACACATTTTCACCTGGGGGGGGGAGGTGGGGAGCATTCTCCTGCTCCAGTCCTCTTAGCTACTGCACGCAGACAGGAGTTGTCTGTGTGCAGGGAAGGCCGCACCCCTGCAGCAAGCCACAGAGAAGCAGCAGCAGCACGGAGCTTGAGCTGCTTGGCCGCCCGTGCACAGCTCTGCCCGCCCTCAGGTGTTGCCGCACTAGCAGCCTGCACCCCCCCCCCCCCAATAATCTTGCGCCCCCCAGTTTGCACACCGCTGGCCTATACTGGGATGAATAAAAAAAATTTATTTAATTAAGTGCAGTCAACATACGAAATAAAATTGAGAAACAAAAGGATTAGTGACAAATTTGTATAAAACACACTCAAACAGATGGCTGAGTATTCCCAAAGTTTTTGATGCAAAATCAGTGAGATAAGTGTCCAAGCATTGGAGAGGTGTAATGCAAAGTATTTGTAGGGAGGACTTGGTTCCTTATACCTTGGTGCCCAGGGGTTATAGTAATCTATGTGAGCTGGGGACAAAAGACATACAGAGATCAGTTGCGAGTTGGGCACATGCTTGAAGTGCTAGTGCTTCAGTGCTGCGATGTTTCAGGCCCACAATTGGCCCTTTCTCTTGCCTCAGGCTGGTTATGCCCACCCTTAATGTACAGTATATTATATACAGTATATATATATTCAGGAAAAAGTAGGAGATGTGAAGGGGGAGCCAGTGACATGTGGAGGAGAGAGTGGGTGACATTGGAGGAAGGGAAGAGTGACTTGGAGGGAAACAAATGCAGTTGTAGGTTAACTGCACATATGCTCCCTCTCTCCTGCTGGCCCTGTCTCCTCCTCTGATATGATCCCAATTTTCAGTGGAGACAGGGCCTGCAGGCGCGAGTTTATAGTCAACCCCTGTGGATGCTACAGCTGTAGTAGAGAAGGCAGGAACATGAGGAAGTGGGGAAGTATAGGGGGTAAGCCCTTTCACTAGGAAAGGGCTGAGAATAATTTTTTAATCCCTTGAGGACTTTCTTGGGTGTAACCTGTGCTTGCCAGAAGCACCTCTGCTTGGCCTAACTCTGGCCTTCCTGTGCTGAAGCGCTGGATACCTAGTGCTATGGCTTCACTGTTCCTGTGGCCTGTCTGCAATATACCCTGCTTCCAAAGGCCTTCATTGCTTCCAGTACATATTATTCTTCCAGAGGCCATTCCTGTGCTGAAGCTCCTGTGCTGAAGGTTCCTATTTCCTGAAGCTTCCTTCCTCTAGAGGCTGTTACTGTGCTGAAGCGCTGGATCACAAGCACTGTAGCTTCATTGTTCCTTGAAGTCTTTGCCTTCTCTGTGCTGAAGCTCTTACGCTGAAGCCTTTCCTGATACTGACCCTAGCATGTGACCTTGACGATCGCTCCTGTGCCACCTGCCTTGACCCCAGCCTGGATACCATTTACACTGCTATCTCCAACCCTGACCTGGCTACCCACGATGACGGAATCTGCAATCCGGATCCGGCTTCGCGTTCTCAGGTTGGTGTTTCTCTATCCCCATCTCAGTCCCGCGGTCCGGTCCTGGTTTGTGATGAGCACGTCCATCGCAGTATGCTCAGCCCCACAAAGAAGGAACCAACTGAGGTGGGTCTAGGCCTGGCCCCACTTTACAGACTGTTCCATGAACTGTCCCTATCCATGGACAGGAACACGAAAAAGATGGATCACCGCCAGCTCACTATCAAAAAGACGGATCACCGCCAGCCCGCTTTCAATGCTATTTCACAGCCCCTCTGCACTCTGAGTCCTGCTACTAAACACCTTGGGGCACCCTTTTTGTTTTCTTACAATCCCCAAGCTAATCTAGCATTCCCGGAGCCCAGAGGGGAACTTTTCATGCCCTCTGTTTCCAAGTCAGGTTCCCCTTTTTCTGACTTCCTTGCGCATTCGCCTTTCAAATTTGATAGTTCTAAACTCCTAGATTTAAAGGCATACTTAGCACATTATGTTCACCTTAAGGCCTCTTTTACTGAGCCTAAGACTACTTCTTCTACTGCTGGGTTTACTTTCTTTTATCCCCCTGCCATTTCTGAGGTTCCTTTGAATGATTTCTAAGGTTTATACTTTTGGGACAAGTTCACCTTTCACTAAAGTAGAATGTCTCCAGGCCTGTGCGTTTCAGCCAGGTTCATTTTTCTCTCCTTCCCTTGCAATGTCTTAGTTCCCTGTTACTGTATCTAAGGATCTAGTTTCTAAGGCAAGTTTCTCTTTCTCAGAGTTCCCTGCTGTGTGAAACACTATCCTTTATTCTAAGCCCTTTTCCTTAAACTTCTCCACAGTCATTTCTAGTTCTACTGTGGTTACCCAGAACCCCATTTCAGAGCCTAGCATATCTCTCCCTGATTCCTGTGCAGCACCTAGTGTAATCACTGCTGATTCTCAGTTAGCCACTTCAGAGAGCAGCGTATCTTTCTCTGATTCCTGTGCAGTACCTAGTGTAACCACTGCTGCTTCTCAGACATCCATTTCAGGGACAAACATATCCTTCACTGACTGTTTTGCAGGCCCTGTTATAACCGTGGATGACTCTAAAATTCCTACAGCAAAGAATAGTTTTCTTCTTGCTATTCCCCTTACATTACCTCATGTAACCTTTGAGTTTGGGATTCCCACGCCAAAGACAACATTTTGTCTCACTTTTGTGAATTAAAAACGGTACTGTTTTGTATGTGTTTGGGGAGGGGATGTGTATTTATTGAAATGGAAGTCATCTTTATTTTTTTTTACAACACGAATGGTTCTGCAGGCCAGCGGGGACCACCTGATGACCTCTGAATGCCTGTGGGGAACACCCGGGGACACTCGCCTGGTGAACCCTTTTCAGAGGGCCAATCATCTCGTCGCCGGCTACTCGCCATGTTTGCAAATGTTGCTTTCACTGGTATTCAGGGCTTTCTGCATACCTGTCATGGGAGACCAGACAGAATACACCTTTATACCAGGCTCATATCATTGAGCAAAGGCAATAAGAAAAATAAATTGTAATTTTTTCCATAGAAACAGGCAAACACACATTGAATTATAATAGACAGAAAAAGATACACTTACTGGGGTCTGAGGTTGACAAACTGACTTTCCTAGTTGAAATAGAGTCTTTCTCAGAAGACTTAGAAAACACTCCAGTTTAAAAGTCCTGCAGCCTTCCTCCATGCAATCGCAGCAAGGCGTCTCTAGGCCCAGTCCAACCCGTTCTTGCCCTTATGGCAAATTGGACTTCTGGAATCACTTGGGAATACATGGAACACCCAAGAAAGAACAAGAGCAGAGAGAGTTCTGGGTGGGTTACGAGCTGTCTTATAAACTTTGGGACAGGCCGTCCCACCGCTTGCCCTCCAACCAGTGACGTGGGAATTTAAACTCCAACCACTCACACACTTTGTCAGGTTTGTGAAAGCTGGCACCTCTTGCTTCAGAACAGTGAGAGAGCATGTTCACAAACCGCCATCTTGCCCACTCACTCTTAAAAAAACCCCACCGGCTCAATGCCACAAAGTCTGGGGCTAGGTTACAGGGACCCTTTGAACTGAGGATATCGGTACTCCAGTTAGCCCTCCTTGCTTACAAAATGGTTCACACCTCTGTGATCTCTGAGGCTTTCAAGTTCTGGCTGTCTTACAGACACACAGGCACCGAGCCTGGTAGCCATGACTTCAAAATTCCACAGTTCATTTACAGGTTATCAATATATATATACACATTAAATTATACCCGTTTAATAACATATATTGTGTCCTGTCTTCTGTGTGCTAAATGTTATGCATTCCTATTCTGGTGTCATGAATGGAGTGAGTGAATATTCCCTAGAAATGACGAGCCTCATATCTGGCACACATACGAAAATAACTTTCAAACTTTTAGACACTTTAAAAAACATGTTCAGCTTTATAACCTAGCTGGAGCAGCTCCTGAACCCCTAAACTAGGTTCAGTATACCTGGGCATGTACTGTATCTGGGTACCTCTGCTATACTGGGCAGCCCCTGCTATACTAAGAACGCTGTGTAAACCTGCAGATATCTTGCAACCCCTTCATACCCATATACCTTGTCTGGAAGATGCTGCAGCAGGGACTCTGGCGGTGAGCCGTAAGAACGTTTCCAGGGTCCGAGGTTGGCGGAGTAATGCGCTTAGCTGTATCCTAAGATATCACTCAATCTCCAGATACAACGTTTGGGGTATCCCCTAACTCCAGAACCCTGCTACATACAGACGAGACCACGAGTATTCTAAAGCTTGCCTTAAACTAGCCCGGTTACATTCTGGGTATGTGCTGGGTGTAACCTGGCTAGTTTAAGGCAAGTTTAAGGCATTTCTGCATTGACTAATAACCCATATGATTAACACAGCAGGGGTCCCTGGCTGTCCCATTCAGTTTGAATGGGACTGCCAGGGACCCCCGCTTTTAATCTGATGGGCCATTAATCAATGCAGAAATGCTGGGTCTAGTTTAGGGCAAGTTTAAGGCATGTATCCAGCATGTACCTGGGTGTACCTGGGTCTTTTTTTTTTTTTTTTTTCAACTTAAATTTTTATTTGACACGTACATAAATTGCATACATAGCATATAACTGTATTGCAGGTGCAGCTTACAGTTGCTAACACTCTATTATATAAATGAACATCTGATGACAGACAAACCGGGAAAACAGACAGACTTACAGTCCCCTACTGAAAGAGGGGGGAGAGGGGGGTGGGGGATTGTGGTAGGGGGGGTGGGGGATTGTGGTGGGGGGTGAGGGGGAGGTCTCCTGCCGTGGTTCCGCTTCCGTGTGCCTACCGGCTGGCTCTCTGCGTCTGGGGAAACATTAAGCATTCCCTGTGTCCGGTCTGGCCCACACTCTAGAGGCTATTCTGCGCTGGCCGCGTGTCGGATGAGGGCGGGGCATGAAGCCCAGGTTCCGCCTACTAGCCGTCTTTTAAGGGAGAACGTACCTACCGCAATCAATGCCAAATCGTGGCCCTCTCCACCCCCGGTATGTCTGTCTTGTCCAGCCAAGGTGTCCAGACTTTTAAATAATTTGCGCCAGTGTCGTTGACCAGACTCGTCAACTTTTCCATCTGGCAAACTGACCAAATCCGATTCCGAATCTTAGTAATCAAAGGGATTTCATTTTGTTTCCAACGTGCTGCGATCTCTCCCCGGACCGCCATCGCAAAATGCGCTACTAATTTGTTCTCGCCTCGGGAGAGTCCTTTTTTGGGTCTGTTCAAAAGGAACAGCCATGGGTCAACCTGTATGGGTTTACCTAGGAGCTTGTGCAACCAATCTGTAATGGATTCCCACACAGGGACGATCCTAGGGCAGGACCACAGCATGTGCAACAGGTCTGCCCGTTGTCCACACTGTCTCGGGCACAGCGGGGAGTAACTGGGCAGAAATTTAGCTAATTTAGTGGGGGTGTGGTACCATCGCATCATAACCTTATATGCGTTCTCCCTCACGGTCGTGCACATGGAGCTTTTAGATGTTGCCTCTACTATCTTGGACCACTCCTCTACTTCCAGCGTCTCCCCCAGGTCGTGTTCCCACTTTGTCATGTACCCTGTTTTGTTCGTCACTTTTGCACCAGAACCGGTCACTTCCCTGTACATCTGCGATGTAAGTCCCTTCGTGGATGTCCCTGATCGACAGAGCTTTTCGAAATTCGTCATGGGCGTATGTGGTTGCATCTTCTGGTAGAATGCTCTGATCTGGAGGTATCTAAAAAACTCGGCATTGGGGATCTTTTTGTCTGACTTAAGTATATCGAATATTTGTATGCCTTGTCTACCCTCCAGATCTACTAGTCTGTTGATATTTCTATGTTTCCAGATTGGGAAGGCAACATTGTTCAGACCCGGAGCGATGAGTGGGTTGTTCCATAGTGGGGTCATACCTGATGACTTGTGCGTCAAGCCACATTTGAGTCTGGTAGCCTCCCAGACAGAGAGAGAGAGTTGGTCATTGAGGATAGCGGCAGTTTGGCGCCTAACCACACCTTTTGGGAAGCCAAATCAGATGCCCCAGCTCCAAAGGGGAGCATAGTTCTTTTTCTAGGGCGACCCATTTTTTGAGTCTGGGCTGGTGTGCCACTGCACAATCTGGCATAATTGTGCCGCCTTATAGTATGTCAACAAACAAGGCACCGCTAGACCCCCTGCCCCTGTTTGCCTACGCATGATCTGTTTACCCACCCGTGCCTTCTTCCCTCCCCAGATAAATTTATCTATCACTGATTGAAGCGAGAGGGTCTCCTTCAATCCCAATGGCACCAGAAGGGTTTGGTACAGGTATAGAAGGCGAGGGAGCAGATTCATTTTGACGCAGTGAATCTTACCAATCCAAGAAATTTTACACGTGGCCCATCGCTTTATGTCCCCTCTCATAGTTTGCGTCAGTTTGGGGTAATTTGCTTGGTATAGTGTATTGTAGGACTTAGTGATATTGATGCCCAGATATTTAATGTGGCTCTGTTGCCAGTTAAAGTTAAAGTTTATAGACATCAATTTCTCCAAGTGCTTAGGGAGATTTATATTTAGAGCGTCTGATTTTGACTGGTTTATTTTGAATCCGGAGATTCTGTTGAATCTTCCCAATAGCTCGAATAGGTTCGGGAGAGAGGTAAGGGGTTTAGATATTGTCAGGAACACGTCATCCGCATACAGTGCCACCTTATGCGACTGGTTTCCGATGTCAATACCCGTGATGTCTTTGCTATCACGTATCTGAGCAGCCAATGGCTCCATACACAGAGCAAAGAGGAGGGGGGAGAGCGGGCAGCCCTGCCTCGTTCCGCTCTTAATTTGGAAGGGATCTGATGCAAACCCCTGATGGGTAACCCTAGCCGATGGGTCCGAATATAGAGCCAGTATCGCCTTTGTCAGTTTTTCACCCATCCCAAATGCTCCAAGTGTGGCCTCAAGGTATGGCCAGTCTATCCTATCGAACGCTTTTTCTGCATCCAGACTGAGCGCCATCACCGGAATTGCTCGTGTATTGGCTATTTCTATCAGATCAATAATTCGTCGGGTTTTATCTGCTGATTGCCGCCCCGGGATAAAGCCGACTTGATCTGGGTGCACCAGTCTGGGTAGGATGAGACTTAATCTATTGGCCAGAAGTTTGGCGTAGATTTTCACGTCCGAATTAATCAGGGAGATTGGTCTGAAGCTTTTACAGTTCTGGGGGTCTTTGCCCTGTTTTAGTATTACCGAGATGGACGCTTGGAGCATGTGCTGGGGAAAGGGGGTGCCTCCGAGGACCTGGTTAAACATACGGAGGAGGTGAGGGGCCAGTTGTTTCCTAAATTTTTTGTAGTATAAGTTCGAATATCCATCGGGACTCGGGGCTTTAGAGGGTTTGAGGCTTTTGATAACCTCTGTAATTTCCTCCAATGTGAACTCACTACCCATTACCTCTCTCTCCAACCCGTTCAGCCTTGGTAGCTTCGCGCCCCTCAAGAAGTCTTTTAGGGCCTTGTCAGTACCAGTAGAGTGGGAGACTTTTCTCCCATCGTATAGTTTTTCATAAAAGGCTTTGAACTCCCCTACGATATTTTTAGGGTTGGCCGAAATTTCCCCTGATCCTAGACGTAGGGCCTGTATATTATAAGTATTCGTTTTAGGTGTGATCATATTGGCCAGCATGGTGTCTGGTTTGTTAGCTTTTTCAAAGAATCTTCTCTTTGACCAACTTAACGACTTCTCAGCCTGGGAGGTGAACAGGAGGTTTAGTTTAACCTGGGTGTCCCTGATTCTTTGGAGGGTGGTCGTATCCGGAGAGCGCTTGTGCAGCTCCCATAAAGTCTTAAGCTCTGTTTGCTCCTTTATGATCTTCGCGTTGCTTTCTCTTTTTTTCTTGGCCGCTAGACTAATCAAGATCCCTTGTAATGTTGCTTTATGCGCCTCCCAGAGGGTAATATGTGAGCGAACGCTGCCTTTATTTTCTCTAAAGAACCAATTAATCTCGTCCCCGATCTTAGCCTGTAGTTCTGGGATTTTTAAGAGGGATTTATTTAATTTCCAATTTGCTCCTGGTCTGTCCAACCCTATCTGAGTGCACCGTAGCTCTATGGGTGCATGATCTGACCACGAAATATCGTGGATCCCTGCATGGGCGATCTTTGGAACCAGTCTACTAGAGACAAAGTAGTAATCGATTCTGCTGTACGAATTATGTGGGTGCGAGTAGAAGGTGTAGTTTCTATCGAGCGGGTGTAATTCCCTCCAGACATTGACCAGCTGCAAGTCCCTCAGCCCTTGTTCCAGAGCCACCGGACTGTGCAGAGTTCTAGGCCTGTGGGAATCTGATCTATCTAGGGAAGCGTTCAGAACTGCATTGAAGTCGCCGCCCACTATCAGCGCGCCCTTGCTATATTTGCGAATGGTAGCAAATGTTGTTTTAAAGAAGGCCGGATCGCAACCGCTAGGGGCATAGATTGTGGCGATCGTTATTGGTTGCTGATTGATAGCCCCCGTGAGCATTAGGAACCTGCCTTCCTTGTCTGTATTAACTTTAACCACCACCAGCCCCACTCGATTGTGGATCAGTATTGCTACGCCTCGCTTTTTTTCTTTTGCGGACGACAGATACACTTGTTTAAACTGTTTATCGAAGTATTTAGGGTAGCTGGTGGTGCTAAAGTGGGTTTCCTGCAATAACACAATGTCGACCCGTTTTCTTTTGTAGTCAGTGAGTGCAATCTTTCGCTTACGTGGGCAGTTCAGTCCTTTGGTATTATGTGAGATGAAGGTCAAAGCCATGTTGTGTATGTAGACTCACCTCTGTTACGTTGCATGTCTAGGCGGTATGCCCGACTAGTGGAGGAATGCCTCTGATCCTCTGCAGTGCACAACTTTCGGGCCCACTTCGGCGAGGGACCACCCTGGCAGGAGGGGTGATGGGATGGGGTGGATACACAGGGAACAAATGACACAAGAGGGAAAAAGAACAAGGAAAACATATAAAACCTGATGGGTGTGGTACCTGTGGTCTGAGACCATCGCCCCACCCTTGCCTTCGGGTTGATGGATTGCGGCACAGCCCTCTGCGAACCTCCTCTCCCTACCAGGGCAGCGCCGCTCTCCCGTCTCCCAAGGACTCTCTCGGGGTCGTGGGTAATTCCCCCGACCCGAGTATGTAGGCACATAGTGACGGCTAGACTTCCGTCCCCGCCGGCCTCTTATTATTGAAACTGTAATTTTATTATCAAACTATTAACTTCTAACAGTATAGCACCTTTAAAGCGCTAGATCAACTATACTCCAACTTCTAAACTACCCTAGCCGCTGCTGTTGCTACCCTCCCCGCTTGTTCCCGATAGCCCCCTACCCTACCAGCTCATTTGATGTGAGGTTCTCCCTATAGCCCAGTCTCCGGCCCGATTGGCTCCCAACAGTGCCTCCTGTGCCTAAGGCCTCGCCCCCCCCCTCCCTCCTACTCCTCCTCCCCCTCCCTCCTACTCTTCTCCCTCCCCTCCTCTTCCCCCCCTCCCCTATACTCCTCTTCCCCCCCTCCCCTATACTCCTCTTCCCTCCCTCCCCTATACTCCTCTTCCCCCCACCTCCCCTATACTCCTCTTCCCCCCCCTCTCCCCCAAACTCCTCTCCCCCCTCCCTCCCCTATACTCCTCTCCCCCCTATCTCCAAACCCTCTCCTCCCCCTCTATCCCCCTGCCTCTCTCCCTCCTGACCTCTCGTCCTCTACCCCTAGCCCCTCCCCTCACCCCTTCTGCCCAGCAACCATCCTCTCCCCTCTCCCCCTCATCTCCTCAGTTACCTCCGCCCACCTGCTCCCCAAGCCCAGGGTTC
The DNA here is from genome assembly GCF_040206685.1 of Ascaphus truei. NCBI lineage: Eukaryota > Metazoa > Chordata > Amphibia > Anura > Ascaphidae > Ascaphus > Ascaphus truei. The sequence goes on from NC_134483.1 coordinate 449,046,934, forward strand.
CTACCTGTGGTCCAGCCCTCCCCTCTCCTTCTCCCCCCTGCCCCCCGCGGCTGTGTGCATTTCAATTTTTTAATTTTTTGAGTTCGGCGCGTCTTGGCACTTCCGGTGATTGGCTGTGGCCCCGCCCCTTCCGTCTCTGTCCGCCGCCATCTTGGAGGTCCGCCGTCTCCCGCCTCCTGATCATCCCGCGAGAGTCCCCAGCCCCTCCTCTCTCCTGGGTCTTTTTGGCAATTGCCACTGGTTTGTGTTAGAATAACCATGGGCACTACAGTACAAAACTTTAAATCTCTACAGTAGACACATTCTGCAAAGACTTTCTCCGCCAAACCCACCCTGAAACTTACAGCCTAGATATCTCCCGATCCCAGCATCCCAGTAAAGGCAAAAATCACATGATTTTTTAATGTCTGACCATAAGCTGACACTCTAAGACCCTAATACACGGGTCAGGGTTAACCAAGTGGGCTTGACCAAGTGGGCTTGACCTTTATTATAAGCCTGGTTAACCCCTTCACCATAACAATACCGAGATAGCAACGCTGTCTAAAATGGCGAATGAAAAATCGTGGCGATTTTTTTTCTATCGGACTTTACAGCATGAGGCCCATAATTTTAGACTTTAACATAAAAACATACAGTAGATTCACACTGTGCAACATACATGCCCCAATTTAATAAAATAAAGCCGTCAGATATTATAGGGTGTACTCAACAGCACTCTGTGTAAGGCAAACTGGGATAAGGAGTTAATCTATACAATATAGTGAACAGAGATTAGGGTTGACCTATACCATGGGTGAGCCCCCCTTTTCATGCATGAAATTTCTCTGCCCCCCCTGCCTGATGTAATCAAAATCACATGGGAAAAAAACCTTTATTAAACAGTATACAATGTAAATACAAATATATCTACAGTTCAACAGCTTGCGCTTGCAAAATTAGGCTGCGTCCACACTGCTGCTGAGAGCTGAGACATCACCAACTCTCCAAGCATGAGTTCAGGGTGTCCTGCATAATTTTGCAAGCACGAGCAGGGGGGCGTGGATCGGGGCTATTTATGTGTGTGTGTGTTTGCGTGTGCATTGACTGCATCTGAGTGCGCTTAAAAGTCAATTTTGTTTGTCTCCCCAAGCACCAAACTTGGGAGAACGTACGTTCACAAAGGCAATCCTTTTGGGGGGTATTCATCCACCTACCAATGCTACCTCCCTCCCCTTTCCTCCCACCTTTTTTGTTTCCTTCCCTTCCTTTTTTCCTTCTCCCATTTGCGTTTTTATTCTCCCTGATCTTTGGCTTGCTGTCCCCAGTGTCATCCAAACTCCTACCTACAGTATTATGTATTTTTTTTTTTTTTTGCCGAATTATTTTTGTACATTGATAGTATGATTGATATAGTGGCAGACTACCCTTTCACTGGCAGAGGATATTAGCGAAGCAGGTTGCCAGCGGAGAAGAGCAGGAACACAGCGCTATTAGGGGCGTTTGACATCACAGCGCTGGGGCGTGCTCCTCCCCCATACCTCCGAGGCCCCCGCATGTGCACACACACCATCACGTGGTCGCCCCCTGCGCTATCCTGTTCAGGTGTTTGCGCAAATCTTCTTCAGCTACCCGCCCGTGCACAGCTTCTTGGTTGCTCGGGAACAGCTTTTTCGCTCTCCCGCGAACAGCTTTTTCGCCCTCCCACGCACAGCGTCTGCCGGAATGTGCACACCAGGTTTCACGCATGCCGCCTGCGCCCCCCCCCCCAAATAATCTTGCGCATCCATTTTGCGCACCACTGCATTCAATCACAAGACACAGCACACATACTCAATCACAACACACACTCATATCACAACCAACACACACAGACACAACACACAACACATACTCAATCACAAAACACACAGCACACACTCAATCACAACCAACACAGACAACACACACACACAGACACAACACACACAACACACTCTCAATTTCAACCAACACAGACACAACACACACACACACACAAAATCACAACACACACACATATACAACACACAGACACAACACACACTCAATCACAACCAACACAGACACAACTCACACACTCATATCACAACACACACAATCACAACCAACACAGACACAACACACACAATCACAACCAACACAGACACAACATACACAAACACAACCAACAAAGACACAACACACACAATCACAACCGACACAGACAACACACACACAACACATACTCATATCACAACACACACAACACTCAATCACAACCAACACAGACACAACACATTTTCACCTGGGGGGGGGGAGGTGGGGAGCATTCTCCTGCTCCAGTCCTCTTAGCTACTGCACGCAGACAGGAGTTGTCTGTGTGCAGGGAAGGCCGCACCCCTGCAGCAAGCCACAGAGAAGCAGCAGCAGCACGGAGCTTGAGCTGCTTGGCCGCCCGTGCACAGCTCTGCCCGCCCTCAGGTGTTGCCGCACTAGCAGCCTGCACCCCCCCCCCCCAATAATCTTGCGCCCCCCAGTTTGCACACCGCTGGCCTATACTGGGATGAATAAAAAAAATGTATTTAATTAAGTGCAGTCAACATACGAAATAAAATTGAGAAACAAAAGGATTAGTGACAAATTTGTATAAAACACACTCAAACAGATGGCTGAGTATTCCCAAAGTTTTTGATGCAAAATCAGTGAGATAAGTGTCCAAGCATTGGAGAGGTGTAATGCAAAGTATTTGTAGGGAGGACTTGGTTCCTTATACCTTGGTGCCCAGGGGTTATAGTAATCTATGTGAGCTGGGGACAAAAGACATACAGAGATCAGTTGCGAGTTGGGCACATGCTTGAAGTGCTAGTGCTTCAGTGCTGCGATGTTTCAGGCCCACAATTGGCCCTTTCTCTTGCCTCAGGCTGGTTATGCCCACCCTTAATGTACAGTATATTATATACAGTATATATATATTCAGGAAAAAGTAGGAGATGTGAAGGGGGAGCCAGTGACATGTGGAGGAGAGAGTGGGTGACATTGGAGGAAGGGAAGAGTGACTTGGAGGGAAACAAATGCAGTTGTAGGTTAACTGCACATATGCTCCCTCTCTCCTGCTGGCCCTGTCTCCTCCTCTGATATGATCCCAATTTTCAGTGGAGACAGGGCCTGCAGGCGCGAGTTTATAGTCAACCCCTGTGGATGCTACAGCTGTAGTAGAGAAGGCAGGAACATGAGGAAGTGGGGAAGTATAGGGGGTAATTTTGAAGTGATGTGAGAGGGACCCGAACCCCAACAAGAGATTAAAATATGGTTCTGGTTCATTTTTGTCTTGGATTTTGGCCCATAGATACGAGCTGTATTTAAAGTGTATCAGATCTACATGTGGTTTGGGGTGTGGCTCATATTTCATACCTGCAAAACTGCCCATCCCTAATTTTAAAACAGCAATCACCCCACAAGCCTGAAGAGGGAACTGCCATTGGTATACCTGTAGTTGAGGGGACAAGGCAGGGCATTACCTGGTCATGAATACCCTGGTGGCAATGATGGCCCAGTAATGCCCTGTCTAAGGGGTTTATTACGTATTTAATCACTAATATTACTACTAGTTCTAAAAGAAAATTTTAAAATAAAATAATATCAATCTTTTAAACCTTTTTAAGTGTATCTAAAAGTTGCATACTATATATCCTGCGTCTTATAAATGTTATTTTGCTTTTAAAGTTAAACAAAGTTACATTAATTTGTTTTTGAAATTTATAAATATATCTTTATAAATATAGTACTTTAAAAAAAACTAATATCAATGTTACAGTTGTATTACCAAGTAAAATAGGGGCTATTTAACAAAGATTTGTGGCTGCAAACCTGCCAACAAATTTAACTTATTTCTTATTAGTAAAATAAAATCTATAGATAGCATTCTATGTCTTTCAACCAGTTTTGCCGCAGTGTTTATTCAGGAGACTGACAAATGGCCTTTATACAGTAAGGTTTCAGAATGTTAAAGCTAAGAAAAAATAATACAGATCATGGTTCTCTATAATAGTTTGTTAAAGACTGTTTTAGTTAACATGATGTTTATATCAACCTTATATGGTTACTATTTTTATATTAAAAGCTACACACTAATTGATAAATAAAACATGATGACTTGAAGCAAAATAAAAGGCTACGTGAACATGTAACTATTTATTTATAATGTTATACTGTAGCTTACTTAGGGTATATTAAAAAAAAAACACACAGACATAATCATATACAACATTTATACTGTACATTTGACCAAAATTGTGATTTAAAAAAAAGTTTAAAAAAATATTGCTGCTTTTTTTAATTAACACTTCAACATTTGTGGTAAAAAAAAAATCCTCAATAAATATGCCCCAGATTTTGAGCAACGATAGCACTTAATAAATACAGAACTGTATGTACTCTTTTTCCAGCAATATTGAACATAAAATGATGAAAATAGGGCAAAATAAGAATTTGCCCTTTGAAATCATGATATGATGCATTATTTGTATTTCATATAGACGTTAAATCCGTTTGTTTTTTTTTTCTCTTTCCTATATTCTGTATACATGTTTTCAACCTCTCAAATATACACAGCCATTTATCACTTACTTTCAAGCTTATTGCATGAAATTAAACACCAGAATGTTCAGTAATTACAAAACACCTCAACCTGGTTAAAAGGATAATGACAGAGTCCTTGAAATCAATGAAGGTTAAAGCAGAATACTATTGTATGAACCTTATAGAGGACACTTATTGGGGATTCATTGTCTATACTGCAACTGAATTAACATTATGTTTATTCATTTTTAAATAGTTTGTTTTGATTAATGTGACCTTACAGTAATCTCTACATAAGAAGTCACTGCTGAAGCATACAGTATGACTTTTACAACATATTGTAACACTGACATTTTTATACTTAATGACATTATAACTCCATTTTTTTATATAAATACTCATACCTTTGAAAATAGTGCACTGTCAAATACTGTGAAGTATCTCTTTACACACACAGTACTGTATGCAAGGCTATTTATTACATTCTCCAGTCTGCAAAACGGAGGCAAATCTCATGCAGTCCTCTTCTATAGATTACATTTACATCTGGTCCAGTCTAGAAGGTTAAAATATATTGTATGTTTAGCTTGAAGTTCTAGTAACAGTATTGGTCCTAGAGAAAAGTAGATTTGATGTACAGTAGGTTATGATACATTTTAAAAGAAGGTGAAGAAAAAAAAGGCAATGCACAGCAAGAATCAAAGATTAAAGAGCTAGAGTGCAAACATAAAGTTAAAAGTGAATCGTTTCAGCACATATAGAAAAATGGGCAAATGGAAGCAGGTACAGTCAATATAGCATTATAGGCCCCCGGGCAAAGCAGTGCACTGGGCCCTGCCAACTCTCCGCTACAAGTCGTAATTTTTCTCCTTATACCGAGTTAGCAGGAGATTTGAATGTTGAGGAGGGTGATTGGAAAATTAGTGTTACTTTCTGGTCTGTGCATAGATTAGCATGGGGCCCTTATGCTCGTGGGGCCCCCGGGCAACTGCCCAGCGTGCCCATGCATTAAGACGGCACTGGGTACAGTAGATCTCTAATGCGTTTCACTCCTGCTTTGGGCCTTTGTCAAAGAGTGACTCTTTTTTTCTTTTTTTCACCTTCTGCTAATTCATCTGGCTGGGAGCACACCTTTGGAGTTCTACATTGAGTGAGTTCTACAATTACTTAAGTTCAGTGGTACAGGGCATTCCCATACAATCTGGGAGGCCACATATTCACTTATACCATTAGTGGACAATTGAAACTTCTGGGCATATTTGGTATGTTGCTCCAAAATTAGGGACACCTGATTGTTGGAGGACGAAATGCTGTGGCTACCGACCAGTTGAAAGTCATAGGCTACGACCTACAGCAGCTGACCATTGACATTTAGTATCACAAGCATTTACTCACCTACCTCGAGTCCCCCTTTGTATCTGAAGAAGGAATTCCACACAACTAGTTGCTTATCACTTATTATGCTTGATTGCATTGAAACCTCTTTATTTATTGCTTATCATCAGTAATCCCTTAAGCACTGATACTATTTTTGTCTTACGATTATCTATGATACCTTTTAGCAGATCAACATAAGAGTTTACCGCAGATGAAGTGAACAGAGATTTTAAAACCTCATAGGCTTCTTCTTCATGTGTGCTGTGTCAGCACAGTTGGAAGAAAGCATATACACCCTAAAGTGATGAAAATATATGTTTAGATAAAACGCAATGAAATTAAAGTGGTGCACATTTATAAATTCATTCAAAAGAATTTAGATATATTTCTACATAAATCTGAGTTTCAAGCCTTAGGGTGCAAGAAGACTGGCATTACCAGTGTACGTCTAGCCTTCTGAGATCGCGACTACAAGACCATGACTGTGGGGTGACCAAAATGAAAGGGAAGTGCTATACATTCCTGTTGTGATCATGTTTATGGCTCCATTATATCTTCCCCTGGACAACAAGAAAAATCCATATAACATGCCCGGAATATCACAAGGGTTCCTGGAGTGCCAGTCCTAGTGTCATTCAGTAAACATCATAGGAGCACTCTAGGGGTTAATAAATAACCCTCATACTTGTGAGGTTTTATCAAAGTATCCTAGCTGCAAATAAACATTTCTCATTGCATTGAATTGCATATTTTTCTTTGATAAACCCTGTGCTGTCTTTTGTTACATAACCCACTAAATTCTTCTCAAACATCTAGCAAATGCACACATAGTAAACAGATTAAGCATTTTATCATTTGAAAGCTATCAAATGTATTTTCAATAGAAAGACTTTGGTTAATAACACTCACTCCCCCTTTATCCGATGTTCAAAGATGTTGACAATTCTGTTTTATGCCTGATGTTGCAGGCTTAACTTTGGCATAATTGACGTTTTTTCATGTAAAAAAAAAATACTGATTATTGTGTGATATAAAAATCAAACAAGGTTGCCGATATAGAAAATGATTGGACTTACTAGATAGGCTTATTGAAATTTAGAAACAAATGTATTTGAATATATTCAGATAGTTCATATATATTAGTGGTGGGCAATATGATATACTTCTGTGGCCCTCGAGTCCTGAAAAGGGGCACATTTTACCCTTAAACTTTACTGAGGCAGTAGAACACATGGACACAGGTGCATTAACCTCAGTTAGGCTATGTAACCTAAAGCTATCCTAAAAGATTGTTACTGTAGGTTATTCATAACACCTAGGGCGTCATGCAGTAAGCGCCGATAAGCTGTTTATCGCCATTTTTTCGGTCTCTCTCTCTCTCTCTCTCTCTCTCTCTCTCTCTCTCTCTCTCTCTCTCTCTCTCTCTCTCTCTCTCTCTCTCTCTCTCTCTCTCTCTCTCTCGTCCCAGGGGAAACGTTTGAGTAGAGTGAAGATCTGCATCCGAGACCCAAGAACGATCCTGAGGTCCGTATCCCTTCCAGTGAACCAAACATTGGAGCTTGCCCCTGGAGATGCGAGAGTCAATGATGGACTGGATTTCGAACTCCTGTTGTCCTGGTACAATGGGGGGGAGGAGGCCGAAGAGAAGGATGAGCGAATCGTTTGCCTTGGATAAACGGTTTCAACAGGGAGACATGGAAGACGGGTGAAATTTTCATAGAGGCTGGCAAGCGAAGACTAATTTGTCTCAGAATAGAGAAAGGACCCAGAAACCTGGGAGACAGTTTAGGGGTTGGGGCCTTTAGTTTTATATTTTTAGAAGAAAGCCAGACCTTATCTCCAGGTATGAACTTATGGTTCTTCTGATGAAGCCTATCTGCTTGTCTCTTCTGTCTTAGCACGGACTCTTGTAAAACTGTTTGAATCTTCCTCCATGACCCCTATAGGGTGGATACCCTATCATCTGCTGCAGGATCTCCGGACCTGGGAGAATGCATGGGAAGACAGGTAGGATGAAATCCGTAGTTTACAAAAAACGGTGATTCTTTAGTGGACTCGTTTTTTAGAGAGTTAATCGCAAATTCTGCCCAAGGAAGTAACTCTGCTCAATTATCCTGAGAATCGGAAGAAAAACAACGCAGATACTGTTCAAGGGACTGGTTCATGCGTTCAGTCTGCCCATTCGTTTGGGGGTGGTAGCCTGAGGAAAAAAGAAGGGTAATGCCCAACCTCTTGGAAAATGCACGCCAGAATTTAGAAACAAATTGAGTACCCGATCCAAAACAATGGACCACGGGACGCCATGAATACAGAAAATTTATTTTACAAAGATATCCGCCAAAGTACTGGAATTGGGAAGACCCTTGAGGGGAACAAAATGAGCTTACTTGGAGAATCTGTCAACAATTACAAGAATAGTAGTCATACCATTAGACAGGGGAGGATCCACGATGAAGTCCATGGCAATGTGACTTATTTGAGCACCTATATTAATTTATATTACACTTGCACGTATCACTATTGTATGTATTTAAGTTGTTAGCGCCTTATATTCACTTATTCACAATATAATGTGACTCCAAGGACAGTCTAGGACCGGGAGAGGTTATAGAAGACCAGAAGGCTTTTGATGGATAGATTTATTTTGTGCGCAGACTGGGCAAGAGGAGGTGAACGCTCTAATGTCCTTTATCATATTGGGCCACCAGAAGGTTCGCCGAATCAGATCCGTATTTTTCTTAAACCCGGGATGGCCGGCAGATCTTGAGGAGTGACCCCATTCAAGAATTTTGAGATGAAAACATGGAGCTGCATAAAGACGACCATCAGGTACTTCTAGCCCTTCGGGGACCTGTGCTTGAGACTCCAAAATCTTATCCAGTATGTCAAAGGAGGTGGCAGAGATAAACAACTGGGGGGACAGAATACTCTCCGGAACTTCCTGTGACTTCTCCTCAGTGATAAACTGAAGGAACAACGCATCCGCTTTGATATTCTTTGTCCCAGGAATATAAGAGATGATAAAGTTAAACCTTGAGAAGAACCACGCCCAACGAGCTTGACGGGGCCCAAGACGACGAGCACCTTCAATGTAAGAAAGGTTTTTGTGGTCTGTCAGGATCAGAATGGGTTCCTTGGTTCCTTCCAGAAGATGTCTCACTCTTGTAATGCCATCTTGATGGCCAACAACTCCCTATTCCCCACGTCGTAATTTATTTCTCCTGAAGAATTTTTTTTAGAAAAAAACCCACAGGGGTGTAGTTTATCTTCGGGGGTGATTCTTTGAGAGAGAATCGCATTGGCTCCCACGTCAAAGGCGTCAACTTCCAAGGTAAAGGGGAGGGTGGGGACGGGATGTCGCAGAATGGGAGCCGAGACAAAGGCTTTTTTAAGAGACTCAAAGGCCCTGCTTGCCTCCAATGGCCAAGAGGAAAGATCGGCCCCTTTTTTGGTAAGGGCCAAAATGGGTGCTACCAAGGTAGAAAAACCAGCTATAAATTTCCTATAATAATTTGCGAAACCAAGGAAACGCTGAATCGCCTTTAAAGAGTTAGGTTATGGCCATTCGAGTACAGAATTGAGCTTCTCCGGATCCATGGTGAACCCTTGATCCGAGACAATGTATCCCAAAAAGGTAGTAGAGGATTGGTGAAAGACACACTTCTCCATCTTGGCGTAGAGCTTGTTGGCCCGTAAACTAGAAAGCACCATCTTGGTATGGAGAATGTGTTCCTCGAGGGTTTTGGAAAAAATAAGGTTATAAGCCAAGTAGATAATCACACAAGAATTCAATAGATCACGAAAAACCTCATTCATAAAGTCTTGGAATACTGCAGGGGCATTGCACAACCCAAACGGCATAACCAGGTACTCATAGTGACTGCTGCGTGTGTTGAATGCGGTCTTCCACTCGTCTCCACTGCCACGAGTGGGGGGGGAGAGCGAGAGAGAGTTCAATAGGAAAAAGTTCAAGGAAATAAAAGCTGGCTGCAGGGGTCGACCATCGATAGCTTCCAATATGACCAGATAGGCCTTCTCCCAGAGTGGAATGTTGTGCTTGATAGCAAAAGCCTGATTTATGAAATTCCCTCCGGATCCAGAATCAAGGAAGGCCAGAGCGGGGGTTTGAATGCTGGCATTCTTAAGGAGGACAGGCAGTAAGATGCGTTTGGGAAGACCCCGTGCGGGAGAGGGAAAAGAAGAGATGGTACCCAGTGAGATTCTCTCATACCTCACTGGGCGTTTGGCGTTTCCCGACCTCGAGGGACAACTCGGCAGGATGTGCCCGGGAGATCCACAATAGAAACACTGGCCCTCGTTTCTCCGATGTAGTCGCTCCGTAGAAGGAAGTTGATGACTGCCCAGTTGCACAGGTTCCGGAGCATCCAATACTGGTAGAACAAGAGCAGGAGACCTGGAATTAGAAGACATGGAAACAGAAGTACGAGGACGTTGACGTACAGCCCGCCTCTCCTGAAGTCTTTGATCCACTCTGATGCACAAAGCAATTAGGACCTCCAGTGAGGATGGCCTCTCACGAGCCGCCAGCTCGTCCTTTAAGGATTCTGAATGTCCCTGTCAGAAAGCCGCGGAAAGTGCCCCATCATTCCAATCAGTCTTAGCTGCGATAGTCCGGAACTCCAGAGTGTAACGTGCCACTGATCTCCGACCCAGCGAAATGTGGAACAAGGAGGAAGCAGCCATATCACTATGTCCAGGGGTGTCAAAGACTAAACGAAATTCTCTTTTAAAGTTAGGGAAGTTGTAAGTGAGTTCAGGTTTCAGCTCCCAGATTGGTGAAGCCCAGGCCAGGGCGTCCCCGGTGAGAAGGGAAAAAACATAAGCTACCTTGGTACGGTCCGTGGGGAAGCAAGAGGGTGACAGTTCGAATTGTATCTCGCACTGATTTAAAAACCCACGGCATCCAAGCGGGTCCCCCGCGTATTTACTGGGCGTAGGGATACGCAACTCCAAAGAACCTGTACCTTCATGGGAGACAGTTGGAGGGATAACGGAACTGGAGACATTAAGCTGGGGAATCTGAGAAGTTAAGGTAGCAACCTGTTGGTTAGGAGCGGTAACCTGGTTGTCCAAAAAGTGTTTGGAGATAGTGGTTAGGGTACCTTCCACCTCAGGGAGTTGTGGGTCTGATGGGCACTGCATAATGTAATGCTCGGCCTACCCACAAGCCAGACGAGACCCCGGGACTGAGGTGGAAAGGAGTAATACCACACACCTAGCAGTAAACGGGGCACGGCATAGGTGGCCCTGGTAACAAAAATAGAATGGGTACCGTACTTGCCAAACCCAGCGTAGAAAGGTAAAGTCCGTAAGCCAATGGTCATGGGATGGAGAGAGCAGTGTAGTAGAGTGTCCGTAAGCCTGGGTCGTGGAGTGGAGAGAGCAGCGTAGTAGAGTGTCCGTAAGCCGTGTCCAAGGGATATAGAAGTCTGCAGGGTAGTAATGTCCAAAACCAAATCCAAGGGTTCCAGAGAGCAGCGTAGTAGAAGTCCAAAGCCAAAGGTCGAGATCCAGGGAGGTCAGCAGAATATCCAGGGACAGGAACTGAAAGAAAAAAGGGGCCAGGTAACAGCAGATAGCACCAAGGTACAGAAGCTATGCAGAGCAAAGAGGAAATGGTGAGATGAGACTAAATAGGGGGCTGGGACCTATCAGAGGAAGGGGAGGAACGGAGGAGTGGCCAGAGGGAGGACCTGATAGGGGAGAAGTGTCTGGGAGGCTGGGGCCTATCGGAGCAAGGGGAGGGATGGAGGAGAGGCCTGAGGGAGGACCTTATAGGGGAGAGGGACCTGGGCAGCTGGGGCCTGTCAGAGCAAGGGGAGGAACGGAGGAACGGAGGAGCGGCCCGGGGAAGTGCCTGATAGGAGAGTAGGGCCTGGGGGCGGACCTGACGGAGCAGGGAAGCGCGTGATGCGCGCGCCGCATCAGAGGAGGTGGAGTCAGGCGCCCGGCGCCAGCAAATTGAAGCCTGGGTCCGTGCGCGCCCGTAGGGGTGACGCGCGTGACCCGGAAGTGTGGGAGCAGCCATGGAGGGGGCCGCAAGGAGTGAGGTACGCCGCCGGGGAGCCTGGGTGGCACGGAGCAAAGGTAAGGAGGTGCTGGAAGCGGGTGTACCCGCAGCGCGGATCCTTACAGTAGGTAGTGCATGCCACATATTGATACCAACAACTACATGCTATTATTTAAACAACAAAAATAGTTAGGCAGTGGATAAAGCCTCTGTTCCTTCTCAATTGCTTTATTAAATATCAGCACAGAATAAAAGCCTGCCTGAAATAAAGTGAACATTTCCAAATTCAAATGTAATTCACATTTATTCATTATTATTAATAATAATACATTAGAGTATGTATGCAGATTTTTTTGTGTCTAATTTTAGCTGTATCCAAAAACATTTGCATATTCATAATGGGAGAGAAAAATAAAGAGTATTTTTCATCTAACACAAATTAGATTTTTTTTCTTGACATCACTAAGTAATTGTCTTGAGTTGCTTTATTTTTAGCATTCTTCTCACCTGCCTTGTTCATAGTCTGCACTCCCACTGCTAAGCTGATTCTCTTTAAGGAATTCTAACATCTTTATTTAAGTAAAGCCTTGGGATCAGTATGTACCTGTCACAGATCTGTCAATAGCCCATCTTAAATTGATAGTTGTACTTATAGCACATTTAAATCACCCATGTGTTAAAAGAACTATAGTGCATCTCTTATCATGAAGAAGGGCAATTTGCCTTTTTCAAGTCACTGAATAAAAGTAAGTGGTACAGTATTCAGTGTTTTATTCCCTGTAATACACTGGAGATTTATAAATAAAAAAAAGGCTGCTTGTTGCACAGATTACACTGTAAGTTGTATGTATCATATTTTGGTTAAATTGTCAAAATTGAGACAAAATTGGAAAAGAAAACTGTCAAGGAATTCAGTGGCCGGGCTACAATCATTTTGTAGATGTGACTATTGATGATCCATTCACTTCAAGTTAAAGTGCAATTTCGCATTGATTTTACTGGTAATATATAAATATTACATGTAGCCCTGTTTCACCCCCTCTCTGGAAGATGCACTTCTGGCTACTCATGTGTGGTGCGGTCATACCTGTGAGGGTCCAGTAAAGCTTAGTGTCCACGGTGTTATGGGGTAACAGGACAGGCTTTTGGTGATGTTTAGGTTCCTCTCATCAGGGTGTCAGCGGCTGCAGCTCCGGTGGGCTACAGGGTTCCCAGAGACAGTCCCCATCAGATCAGACTTCTTTTACACCACCAGTGATCCACTAAGGGACCATCTGCCAACAAGAACCTGGTTCTATCCATTCTGGTGACATAGCCATGGAACATAGGGTCCCACCACTTAAGGGGTTCCCTGGATAAAGATTCAGGCTTGGGCTACTTGACCTGGTACATACCTGGGAAGATACTCCAGAGGTATTAGATTGCTGAGATTGTGACCTGGATGATCCCCTAAAAGATCTGAATGACCCTGGCGACTTAGACTCAAATGGGTGCTGGTGGTTCTCCCTCTGAAGCATCAGATCTATTATCCCCCCTCCCAGAAGGCCAATCCCTCAAATTGACACAGGGGACACATTATAACATGGGAACCTGGATAGCACAAATGTAGAGGTGGCAGGATCAATGGCAGTGGCCTGGACAAGGGCAGGAGAGGGAAGGGCCAGTGACTGGGGCCTAGCAATGTCCATGGCCTGTCCATATAGTGCAGGCTTAATACGGCCCCATGGAAGTGGTAGGGGAGTGACGTCAGGAGCCCGGTGACCCCTTCCCTCACATTGGACCACATACTGTAGCAGGGGGCATTGACAAGGAACAGTCCTGGACTCACTGCTGTTGGAACTAACGGTGTCACAGTAGGCTCCGAAGATGCCATCTTAGTGACATCAGAAAACAGCGACAGTCTCGCAAGAGCTCCAGGGAGACACAAGCCCGGCGGCGTGGAGGATGTCACGTCTGGCTGCGCCGGAAGTGGATGGACTAGGATGAAGGGTAACAGTGTTCCCCAGTACCATACCCTCGGGGGGTCGCCCCATCAAAGTTCTGTCATTGGTAAGAGTTTGCGCAGCCCTCTCCCTGGTGTCGCCTCATGTAGTGACTCCCCCTTCCTTAATACGGATGGGTGCCCGGGGTCCCTGGGGTAGCATCAGGTGCCCGGCCCGGCCTATTTTACTATCAGATGCCAAGCAAAGTCCTCTAAACTGTATTGCTATACAAGTCCTGAAAGCCTGCCCTGTTGCTGCAATCTCATCAGCGCTTCCAATTGTAATACAGTTTTCCCCCCTCTCTGGAAGATGTTCTACTGGTTACTGCTGTTTGTGGTGCGTGCATACCTGTGAGGGTCCAGGAGAGCTGAGTTGTCCGCGATGGTGTGGGGAACAGGACAGGCTTTTGTAGATCTTCAAGGTTCACTCAGGGTGTCAGCGCCTCCAGCTCCAGTGGGCTCAAGAATTTCCAGAGTCAGTCCCCCACTAGGACAGATTCAATCCATATCCCTACCCAATAAACTGAAAGCTCAGGCAGGGGTATATAAAAAGCGATGATTTATTGTAGCAGCCAGTATAGCATATGCATGAGGATTGATCTGGGGCCCCAGACCTCTGGATGGTGCCTTAGCTCTCTGGAGTCAGCATGAGTGGGGTCCGAGCCCTAGGATAGCCTGCCCCAGCCTGTACCTACAATGGACTTACGTGACAGAAGTTAGAGAGGCAGTCTGGACCAGCCATGGCTACATATATATATATTGTGACAAACGGCTTACTCCGGGGCTCCGCCGTCTGTCCGGGACTGTTAGAACACGGTCTTTTAGGGTAGGTTAAATGATGAGACGTCACGTACTGTTCCTTTAAACAGGCTATGCCTGGTTTATTCAGTCCCAGGCACTGAGACTGCCACAGTTTAAACAGAAAACAAAGCCAAACAAAAAGCTGCTCGTCTGAGCGATAACTTAAACTTAGATGTCCCTGACTCAGAGTTGGAAGTGGCTTATCCACTTCCACCAACAAAATAAGTACCTTTGCAGTCTTTAGACAAACTAACAGAATGAATGAAGCGATTTGGGAAAGAGGCTTTCTCACCCCTCTGCAGTTCAGCAGCCTTCCAGGCTCTTGGGCGGGGCCCAGATGAAACAGGAAACAGGTCTTATATACCTGAACTCTAATCAGCATGACAGGTGACAGAAAACAGGCAGCAGACAAACTGTGGAATGGAGTGCCTGTACCACGAGGCTGCCCTGTTCAGCTTAGACAGGACAGAAACTGTTCAGTATCCTGGGAGCCCTGTATATGGAGTTTATTACCAACCCCTGGTTTCTGTCACATATCCTCCCCCCCAGCTCAGACCTCGAGGGGTGAGCGACCATGGATATTAGGGAGTGCATCCTTGACAACCCGTCGGCATTGCCATGTTTGTGCCCCGACCTGTGTTCCACAGAAAATTTAAAGGGCTGTAGGCTTAGGAACCACCTGGTCACCCTAGCGTTCTTCTCCCTATTTTGACACATCCAGGTAAGGGGTGCATGATCTGTGACCAATCGGAACTTTCTCCCCAACAGATAATACTTGAGTGTCTCTACAGCCCACTTTATTGCGAGACACTCTTTCTCGACTATGGAGTAATTTTTCTCCTGGGGATTTAGTTTCCTACTTAAATAAAGGATGGGGTGCTCCTCCCCTTGAGACTCCTGGGAGAGTACCGCCCCCAGCCCTACCTCAGATGCGTCGGTTTGGACTACGAACTCTTTGGAGAAGTCAGGTGTGACCAACACTGGTTGGGCACAGAGAGCTTCTTTCAGGCTTCTAAAGGCCTGTTCGGCTTCGGGGGACCACTTTACCATTAGCGGTCCTCTTGCTTTTGTGAGGTCGGTTAGTGGGGTTGCCTTAGTTGCAAAATTGGGAATAAACCTCCTATAGTAGCCAATTAACCCCAAAAAGGTCCTTACTTGTTTTTTTGTGACTGGCCTTGGCCAATTTTGTATCGCCTCTACTTTGAGTGTTTGTGGTTTGAGTAACCCTCTACCAATAGAATACCCCAGATACTTGGCCTCCTCCAGACCAATAGTGCATTTAGCGGGGTTAGCAGTTAGTCCAGCAGACCGAACTGCGTCGAGCACAGCTTGGACCTTTGGAAGGTGGGACTGCCAATCTTCACTATGGATTACCACATCATCCAGGTAGGCGGCAGCGTACCGAACGTGTGGTTTTAAAATTTTATCCATCATTCTTTGGAATGTGGCGGGAGCTCCATGTAAGCCAAAAGGCAGCACCTTATATTGAAAGAGGCCGTCTGGGGTTGAGAAGGCTGTTTTTTCTTTTGCCCTTTCTGTGAGGGGAACCTGCCAGTACCCTTTTGTTAGGTCTAGGGTTGTGAGATATCGGGCTTTGCCCAGTCTCTCTACAAGTTCATCCACCCTGGGCATAGGATAAGTATCAAATTTTGACACCGCGTTTAGTTTCCGGTAGTCATTACAAAACCTTGTTGTACCGTCTGGCTTTGGGACTAAAACTATAGGGCTGTTCCACCCACTTTGGGATTCCTCAATTACGCCTAGTTTTAGCATTTTTTTAACCTCTAAACTTATAGCCTCTCTCTTGGCCTCTGGGATTCGGTACGGTTTAAGGTTAACTCGGACCCCCGGTTCAGAGACTATGTCATGTTTAATTACGTTAGTTTTACCTGGCTGTGTAGAGAAGATTTCTTTGTTCCTTCTCACTAAACTCTGGACCTCTCGTTTCTGATGCACGGACAGTGTTTCAGCTATGCTAACCTCTGGGTCAGTTTCTTGATTCTCTGACGGACCTGGGGGTACTAGGGTTAACAAGACCTCTCTATCTTTCCAGGGCTTGAGTAGGTTTATATGGTAAATTTGCTCAGGTTTCCTCCTACCTGGCTGCCTTACCCTATAATTTACTTCTCCCACTCTTTCCAAAACCTCATATGGCCCATGCCATTTAGCAAGGAATTTACTCTCCACGGTGGGAACCAGAACTAGTACCCTATCACCTGGAAAAAAAATTCTGACCCTAGCACCCTTATTATACGTATTCCTTTGTGCTTCTTGAGCTTTCTCCATGTGTTCCCTCACTATGGGTAGGACTGCAGCAATGCGGTCCTGCATTTGGGCAACATGCTCTATTACACTTCTGTAAGGGGTAACCTCGTGTTCCCAAGTTTCTTTGGCTATATCCAGTAAGCCTCTTGGATGTCGGCCATACAATAGTTCAAACGGGGAGAAGCCTGTGGATGACTGGGGAACTTCCCTAATGGCAAATAACAGGTATGGTAACAAACAGTCCCAGTTTTTCCCATCCTTATCGACCGCCCGGCGTAACATGCTCTTTAAGGTTTTATTGAACCTTTCCACTAAACCATCTGTTTGTGGATGATAGACTGAGGTTCTGAGATGCTTGATTTTTAGGAGTTTACATAGCTCTTTTGTTACTTGGGACATAAATGGTGTTCCCTGGTCAGATAAGATCTCTTTAGGAATTCCGACCCGGGAAAACAGAAGTACTAACTCTTTTGCTATGTTTTTAGCAGAGGTGCTACGTAGGGGAACTGCCTCCGGATATCGGGTAGCATAATCTAATATTACCAATATATGCTGATGTCCCCTAGCAGACTTTATTAGGGGTCCTACTAGATCCATAGCAATCCGGTCAAATGGTACCTCTATTATGGGAAGGGGTACCAATGGGCTGCGGTATGCTTTGAACGGGGCGGTGATCTGACATTCTGGGCATGAGGAACAATAGTTTGTAATTTCTGCCAGAACCCCAGGCCAATAAAAGCTTCGGAGAACCTTTTCTTTTGTCTTTTCCACCCCTAGGTGTCCCCCCAATGGATGACTATGTGCGAGGTGTAATACTACGTTACGGAATGTCCGTGGTACCAACAATTGTTTAGTTGTAACTGATTTTCTTTTATCAACCCGATATACTAGGTCGTTCTCTACCTCGAAGTAGGGGTAAGCAAGTGACCTATCTGGTTGGCCATGAGTACTATTCTGGTCCCGTATATTTCCCCTTGCTACCGCTAATGTGGGGTCCTCCCACTGGGCCTTCTTAAAACTCCCAGGACTGACCTCTAGGTCAGCGAGGGTCTTATCCTGTACTGGGGTGGTAAGTGCCTGATCAACATCTTGATTTGGGGTATTCCCTACCAAAGTAGTGATGGGGAAGGGAATTTCACAGCACTCCTCCTTTTCCCCCTTCTTATTTGGGCCCTCGTCAACCTCCATTTCTGAAAAAGGGAAAGGATTTGTTTCTTCTAACACTTCGTTATGGTCTGCTATTGAACTCTGGGCGCTATTCTGAGCTGGGGACCACATTTTTAGAAAATGGGGAAAGTCGGTCCCTATTAACACATCATGTGCCAGTTTGGGTACAACACCCACCTTGAAATCTAAAGAACCAAATTCTGTTTCAAAAAAAACATCAACAGTGGAATATTCATGATTATCCCCATGTATACAACAAATTGCCACTCTTTGTGAACTGTTTACCTGTTTCTTCTTAATGGGCAATAGGTATTCGGACACTAGTGTGACCATACTCCCAGAGTCAAGAAGTGCCCGAACCCTCTTACCATTAACCTTTACAAATGCCCACAGATGGTTATTCAAGGGGTCCTCTGGGCTAGGGCCCATACATTGGGACAACAGCGAATAAGGTTCCACGCTGTTGCATTGCATGGGCTCCTCATTTAGTGGGCAGATTTTTGCTGTGTGGCCCCTCTCATGACAATTTACACATTTAGGTACATAGTCTGTGTCCCACTTAGAGCCTTTTCCCGGCTCCCCATGTTGGCTATTGCCCTTAGTGTGCGAACCACTGTTGCTGGTGCTGCGTGAAGGTGG
Organism: Ascaphus truei; assembly: GCF_040206685.1. Lineage (NCBI taxonomy): Eukaryota > Metazoa > Chordata > Amphibia > Anura > Ascaphidae > Ascaphus > Ascaphus truei. The sequence goes on from NC_134483.1 coordinate 449,065,752, forward strand.
TCGCCGCTCTTCAGCTCCCCTTAACCCCGGTACCCTTTTACCGTCTCTGGAAGAGTCCTGGAACCTCGGGTAGTGGGGTTGCTCCACGACTGTGGGTTGCGGGTGCTCTCCTGCTGCATTGTACCTTTCTACGAGGGCCACAAGCTCATCCGCATTGTGGTGGTCACTCCGACTGACCCAATGGCGTAAGGCAGAGGGAAGTTTCCTCAAGAACTGGTCCATGACCAACCGTTCCACGATGTGGCTTGCTGAGTTGATCTCGGGTTGTAGCCACTTCCGGGCGAGGTGGATGAGGTCATACATCTGGCTTCGGGTGGCTTTATCCATCGTGAAGGACCATGCGTGAAACCTTTGGGCGCGAACAGCCGTGGTTACGCCGAGGCGGGCGAGGATCTCGAACTTCAATTTTGCATAGACGTTAGCTTCGGCTGGCTCTAGATCAAAGTAAGCCTTCTGGGGTTCGCCGCTTAGGAAGGGTGCGATTAGACCAGCCCACTCAGCTTCTGGCCATCCCTCTCTCTGTGCCGTGCGTTCAAACGTGAGAAGATAGGCTTCCACATCATCCGAGGGTCCCATCTTCTGAAGGTAGTGGCTTGCCCTGGTCATTTTCGGAACTGGGGCTGCCGCTGCCAGTGGAAGGTTACTGATAGTCTCCCTCAGGATCTCGAGTTCCTGCTGTAAGCCCTGAGCGAACCGCTGTTGCTCCTCTTTCAGCAAGCGGTTTGTTTCTTGCTGGTTTGCATTCGCCTGTTGCAGGGCTTCATTCGCGTCTCTCTGGACAGCGACATTGCGTACCAGCGCACTCACCACGTCTTCCATCTTGTTTGGAGAGAGGAAAAAAAAAACTTTTTTTTTTCTCTTTAAAGTTCTTTAACCCCCAGACCTTTTAGTGTTCTGCCCGCATTCTCCACCATATGTGACAAACGGCTTACTCCGGGGCTCCGCCGTCTGTCCGGGACTGTTAGAACACGGTCTTTTAGGGTAGGTTAAATGATGAGACGTCACGTACTGTTCCTTTAAACAGGCTATGCCTGGTTTATTCAGTCCCAGGCACTGAGACTGCCACAGTTTAAACAGAAAACAAAGCCAAACAAAAAGCTGCTCGTCTGAGCGATAACTTAAACTTAGATGTCCCTGACTCAGAGTTGGAAGTGGCTTATCCACTTCCACCAACAAAATAAGTACCTTTGCAGTCTTTAGACAAACTAACAGAATGAATGAAGCGATTTGGGAAAGAGGCTTTCTCACCCCTCTGCAGTTCAGCAGCCTTCCAGGCTCTTGGGCGGGGCCCAGATGAAACAGGAAACAGGTCTTATATACCTGAACTCTAATCAGCATGACAGGTGACAGAAAACAGGCAGCAGACAAACTGTGGAATGGAGTGCCTGTACCACGAGGCTGCCCTGTTCAGCTTAGACAGGACAGAAACTGTTCAGTATCCTGGGAGCCCTGTATATGGAGTTTATTACCAACCCCTGGTTTCTGTCACAATATATATATATATATATATATATATATATATATATATATATATATATGTATGTATATATATATATATATATATATATATATATATATATAATGGAAATAGACATGTATACAGATGCAGTGGCCATTATTTTAACAAATCACAGAGCGGTTTTCGCGTGCGCTGCTGTACTCCACGCAGCATGAATGCGGCCAATCGCCCCAGGCACACGTGTTTATCGCGGTTGCTTTGTTTGAATGTCATCTTATCACAACAAGTAACACTAGAGCACTTATTGTACCTCTAGAGAAAAAAAACATTAAACCAAAATGTAACCCAGTGTAGAAAGTCCTTCTCTCTCTTGCTGCATATAGTACACTTATTTCCTGCAGGTTCTTCAAGTTGACTGTATGAATATATCCTAATATGTCCTACATATTACAATGGCTGTCCTGGCCTCAATTATATTTTATCTGTTATAGAGCTCTTTATAGTCTCAGACAGTATCAAGTACTTTTTTAAACAGATGTTTTCCTGCAACAATAAAATAAAGCTTTTACTGTTTTGGAGCACTAACTATATGGGAATAAATTATAGTATTATGATTGCAAATGTATAATTTCCATACCTTTGTAAATTACAACATTTAATTTTTGTTTAAAATCAGTAATATTTTGTTTGCAATTTTATCACAATTGCCCACTACAGTATTCTAATATGACATAAGTTACAAGAATTCTACTAGAGTGACAGCGGATGGAGTAACTCCCTCTATGACCTTTCTGTGAGTACAATAGCAAGTACATTTGCTGATTAGGAATGATTGGAGAGAAAGAATGCACGACAGGTGACAGAGTGCCTTCTAACTGCTTTCAGATGAATGTTTTGGTGGCATTGTCTGCCCCACTTCTAAAAGCACTTGTACTGAAAAAAAGACAGATGAGACATTCAGTAGGGAGTATATACAAAGATCTTGTCGTGGAAGAATTACGCTATAAATACTAGAAACAAAAACACATTTGTACTATAAATACACTGTAGTAAAACTTAGAATGCTCAGAAAAAAATATCTTGACTGCATCACCACAATTTAATATTTAAACATCTCAATTTGCATTTTTATTTCATAGAAACCAGCGGACATTAAAGGGGCCATTCTCATGGCAGTGGCAGTTGTTTCTGCATGGTAATGGCCATTTTCTAGAACAATCTTTCTTGTGTGGTATTGGCAAGCTTTATATTATAAACAAGTCTCTACAGTATCTAAATGTTGGCTTGAGTTCTGATTCAGAGTAGGTGTTTTGTATCATTAATACATCTCTCTGTTGAGTGCATATGTTCAATATTGCACTCACAGGATACTTAGAATAAAAGATTTGCATAACATATCAAACTAATAACTATCATTTTATGACTCAAAATGAGTTGTAAGTCATTTTCTTATTGAGAGAAAAAGATTGATATGTTCCTATGCATGTCAGGAGTCCTAGATCAAGCCAAATGATAAGAGTCTGTACTGGGCAGAAGGGAAAGGCTTAGGAGGCTATGCACTAAGCAGTGATAACTGCTTTTAAGTGAGATAAGTGCCTTTTAAGACCGATACTGCATGCTGTGCGATTCCCTCAGCAGTGATAACAGTGCATTATCGGCCATAAAAGGCATTTTTTCACCAATAAAAAAAAACTTGGGAAAAAAACTTGTCCGATTAGGCAAAAAATGACAAACGCTCTGCTTTTTGCCAGTCAGCGAGATTCACTAAGCAGTGATAAGTGAATCGTACTTTAAAAGCTCACAATTTCTTTTCACCAGCTAAAGGCTGGTGCAAAAGCGATGGAGCATGAATAAAATCATTGTTTACAATTTTTTACCACAGGATTAACACAAGAGGCCTGCTGGTGTCCCTGTGTTGTTCCCACGGGTGTCCGGGGGTCCTTGGGTGGTGTCTGTCAGCCCTCAGGTGGTCCGCCTGGGTGTCTGGGGGTCCCTGCTGGCCTGCGGTACCAATCGTGTGCACAAAAAAAACATAACAGCCAATACTTTGAAATAAAGACACCCCACTCCCCCTGCCTCTTAACACATACAGTACATTAATTGTCAAAATTACTATTATCCAGATATGGATAATAGTGAATTTCTTCATAAAAAAATAAAACATTAACAAACAGAAAGAAAATAAATAAAACTTGCACTCAGCCCTGCAAGGCTGCCATGATGAAGGCGGTCCCCATCCTCATCACCATCCATGTCCTCGGTTGCAACAAACAATACAATCAAAAATACAATCTAATGGTCTACTACAACCAATCATATTTGGGATATAGGGCCTCATGCAGTAAGCGCCGAAAAAGTGCTCTCGGCAGGGGTTCAATATCGGCATGATTTTGGCGATTTGCTCTCGTAGTATTCAGGAAGGGCCGAATCCCTGGCGAATCACTGCGAAAGCAAAACGCTGAGTAGCAGGTGGCGAGAAAGTCTGTCAACCGATAACCTGGCGATACGCCGTCCCCTGCCGAGATGTCAGCAGAGAGAGATCCGCCACTCTCTCTGCGCAAACATCGGCAAAATAAAAAATATTTCTAAACAATTTTTATTCATAGCGTAGATGTGCAGGGGGTCTCCGGAGCTGAACCGCATTGGTTTCAGGTCCGGGACCCCCTGCTTCCCGAGACACAGGCCCCTTTATGAGGTGCCGGTATCCCTCTGCATTTAAATGTCACGATAACGTGACCGCAGAATGTAAACAAAGCAGAGGGATACCGGCACCCCATAAAGTGGCCTGTATCTCGGGAAGCAGGAGGTTCCCGGACCTAATACCAAAGTGGTTCAGCTCCGGAGACCCTCTGCACATCTACACTATGAGTAAAACACACATATAAATAAACAATCATTCCTTACCTTTGCGGCTATCTGCTATGGTAATGAAGCAGCATTAATGTATTTTTAATAACAGTGTACGGGAGCAGGGGTTCCCCTGAGCTGAACCGCATTGTTTTGTGGATCAGGAACCCCCTGTTTCCTGAGATACAGGCCCCGGTATGTGTCATCGGGTGCCAGTGTCGCCGCCATCTTTCCAGAGCCCACGTCGCGTCTTGGACACTATTAAGATGGCGGTGACATTAGCCTCCGATGCCCCATACCGGGGCCTGTAACTCGGGAAGCAGGGGGTCCCTGAGCCACAAATCAATGCGATTACGCTCAGGGGACCCCCTGCTCCCACACAATATTATTAAAATACATTATTGCTGCTTTATTACGATAGCGGATAGCCGCTAAGGCAATGAATGGGTTAAGGCATAATAGCATGTTTATTGGGGACAATTGCCCCAATAAACATTGCAATAAACAACATACACCCCCGGTGCCCCCAACAACCCCTATACTCCCATTACATATATTACATTTTTGGGATGCACAGCAATGATACTAGAGGCCGGCGGTGGCCCTTGGGTGTTCCCCGCAGGCCTGCAGTACCAATTCAGTGCACCCCAAAAAAATCCAACAACACAAATACTTTACAATAAATACACCCCCTCCTAACACATACACTACAGTACAGTAATGTGCAAAATTACTATTATCCACATATGGACAATAGTGAATGTGCCCATTTTAAATACAAAAAGAACAATAAATACATTAAATACATATTGCAATCACCCATGTCCGGCTGCCACGATGAAGGCCATCCTCATCTTCCTCACCCTCCATGCCCCCTCCGATGCTGCAAAACATAAACAAGAATAAAAACAGCCAATGTAATTTCCCCTAACCCCTTAATCACCATAGCGGTTAGTAACCGATACAGTCATTAAGGGGTTAACCCACCCTCACCCACAACTCGGGAGGCCTAAATACCCTCCCCCACTACCCCCCCACCCGTGAGGCCTAACCACCCTCACACACTACCCAGCCGGGAGGGCTACCCACATACCCTTGGGACCTATACACCCTTCCCCCACCCCCAGTACCCACAATAAAAAAAATACACAGCCCCACAATAAACATCATTATATTTATTACATACATAACCCACCCCCTGTGCCCCCCCATAAATACATGATTTATTATTTTACATACAGGGTTAATACCCCAGGGTCACGGGAGTCCCCGGTGGGCCTGACGGGTCACCTCACAGACCTATAGTAGCCCAGCACCTGGTTTCAAACAGGGTCTGTAGGGCTGTGAGTGGTCCCCACCAGGCGCCATAGTCCACAAGGTGGTCTCCGTGGGTCATCGTGGGCCACAATGGGGTCCCCACGGGTAGGCCCGCAGCTGTCTGGTGGGCCCCGGGTCAGACACACAGGTGTCTGAGGGGCATCGGGTGCTTCACACGGGGTTCTGGGGGCCCTCGGGTGTTTCCTATGGGTCCGCGGTGCCCCCACAGATGTGGGGCCACCGGTTGTTCCCCGCAGGTGTCACCCATGGACCTGGCAGCCGTTTACCCGTGAGAAGTCCGAGGAGACCGCAGGTGGTCTCCATAGGTCTCCCGCAGACCTTAGGAAACAACCCTGTATGTAAAAATAAATAAACATGTCCTATACATTAAATATATCAATTCCCCCCCCCCCCAACACATAGAGTACAATAATGTGCAAAATAACTATTATCCAGATAGGGATAATAGATTATTTGCCCATTATTAAACACATTAACTAGCATAATAAAATAAATAAAGTTCTACTGACCTCATCAATATGAATCCCTCTCGACAGCAAAATCTGTGTCCTCCATTGCCAACAAAATACATAGCCAATACATTGCAATTACATTCTGATATCAATTAACCCCTTAATAACCTTATCGGATAATAACCGCAAAGGTAATTAATGGGTTAAGCCAGCCTTGCCCGATACCCACCCTTCACCCATTCATTTGTACAGTGGCTTCATCATGCAAATATATATATATCATCTGTTCCTTAGCCAATCTAAAAATTAGGTAAATACAACTTCAGATGAACAACAACACATGACATATTACACCGTGTCATGATTTATTTAACAAAAATAAAGCTAAAATGGAGAAGCTATGTGTGAAAAACTAAGTACACCCTTACTGCTTCCATAGGAATTAAGATGCTAAGTAGCAGACAGTTGCTGCTACTCAAATGCCCTTGATTAATTGATCATCAGCAAGTGTGACCACCTCTATAAAAGCCAAAGTTTTAGCAATTTGCTGGTCTGGAGCATTCAGGTGTGTGTTAACACAATGCCAAGGAGGAAAGACATCAGCAATGATCTTAGAGAAGCAATTGTTGCTGCCCATCAATCTGGGAAGAGTTATAAGGCCATTTCCAAACAATTTAAAGTCCATCATTCTACAGTGAGAAAGATTATTCAAAAGTGGAAAACATTCAAGACAGTTGCCAATCGTCCCAGGAGTGGACATCCCAGCAAATTCACCCCAAGGTCAGACCGTGTAATGCTCAGAGAAATTGCAAAATACCCAAGAGTTACATCTCAGACTCTACAGGCCTTAGTTAGTATGTTAAATGTTAAAGTTCAAGACAGTATAATTAGAAAAAGACTGAACAAGTATGGTTTGATTGGAAGGGTTGCCAGGAGAAAGCCTCTTCTCTCTAAAAAAACATGGTAGCACGGCTTAGGTTTGCAAAGTTGCATCTGAACAAACCACAACACTTCTGGAACAAGATCCTTTGGACAGACGAGACCAAAGTTGAGATGTTTGGCCATAATGCACAGCGCCATGTTTGGCAAAAACCAAACACAGCATATCAGCACAAACAGCTCATACTAACTGTCAAGAATGGTGGTGGAGGGGTGATGATTTGGGCTTGTTTTTGCAGCCACAGGACCTGAGAACCTTGCAGTCATTGAGTTGACCATGAACTCTTCTGTATACCAAAGTATTCTAGAGTCAAATGTGAGGACATCTGTCCGACCTCTAATGTCAAGAATGGTGGTGGAGGGGTGATGATTTGGGCTTGTTTTTGCAGCCACAGGACCTGAGAACCTTGCAGTCATTGAGTTGACCATGAACTCTTCTGTATACCAAAGTATTCTAGAGTCAAATGTGAGGACATCTGTCCGACCTCTAAAGCTTGGCCGAAATTGGGTCATGCAATAGGGCAATGATCCCAGCAAACCAGCAAATCTACAACAGAATGGCTGAAAAAGAAAAGAATCAAGGTGTTGCAATGGTCCAGTCAAAGTCCAGACTTCAACTCGATTGAAATGCTGTGGCTGGACCTTAAGAGAGCTGTGCATAAACAAATGCCCACAAACCTCAATGAACTGAAGCAACGTTGTAAAGAAGAGTGGGCCAAAATTCCTCTACAACGATGTGAGAGACTGATAAAGTCATACAGAAAACGATTACTTCAAGTTATTGCTGCTAAAGGTGGTTCTACAAGCTATTGAATCATAAGGTATACTTAGTTTTTCACTCATGGCTTCTCCATTTTGGCTTTATTTTTGTTAAATAAATCATGACACTGTGTAATATGTCATGTGTTGTTGTTCATCTGAGGTTGAGTTTACCTAATTTTAAGACCTGCTAAGGAACAGATAGTTGTTATTATGTCCTGATATGTAAAGCCATGGAATTCAAAAAGGGTGTACTTTCTTTTTCACATGACTGTATATAATATATATATATAATATATATACATACATATACATACATATATATATATATATATATATATATATATATATATATATATATATATATATATATATATATATATATATATATATATATATATATATATATATATACACATGATGAACCAATATACAAAGAAATGTTTAAGGGTTTGAGCCCATGAAAGGACACAGTAGTTTTGATTTATATATCGATGCAAACCGTTTCCTTAGAAAACTAACGGTGAAAAGGTATTTTCTAGGAAGACATATTGAACCCAATTTAAATAGAGAAGTGCCCCCAATCGTAGAACAAGAAAGACAATTTGTCCACACAGGGTTAAAACCGAAATCTACATTCTTCCCCCATTTTGCCACTGGGAATCATCTGGAAGTTTTCTTTTGAAGATTTAACCAAGAAACAAAACATTCAAAATAATAATAAAAAAACTGAAAATCTCACCAAAATTGTAAAAGAAACCCTTCAGCAACTGATGGAGAATAATGACTTAATCATTAAACAGGCGGATAAGGGGGAGGAGTGGTCCTTATGGACAAGGTAGACTATGAAAGGGAGGCACTAAGATTGCTTGGAGATACAAATACTTATATGATATTACCATCAAATCCCATTAAGGGATATATGGAAGAGCTGAAACACCTTCTAGATGGGGGAAGGGAGACTGGCATGCAAAAATTTCTCTATCAAGATAACGCCAAGATGCCGGTCTTCTACTTCCTCCCAAAGGTACATAAAAGTGTAGTCAATCCCCCAGGCAGACCTATAGTCTCGGGGATTGACTCGCTTACAGCGAATCTCTCTATGTATATAGACACCTTTTTGCAGAAGTATACTGTAGATCAGTGCAATAGAAATCATATCTAAGAGACACGGTAGATATATTGAATCTGTTAGGTAATGTAGTATGGGAAGAACATTTCATCTTAGCAACCTGTGATGTTGCATCATTATATACTGTAATTCAGCACACACAGGGATGTGCAGCAATAGAGCGAGTTTTGCAGGAGGACGAGGCATTACCTTTATCACAAATTGATTTTATTATTAATAGTATAAGATTTATATTAAATCACAATTATTTTTGGTATGGGAACACTTTTTATTTACAGAAATGTGGAACGGCGATGGGTACGAGGTTCGCGCCAAGCTACGCCAATCTGTTTGTGGCGGATTGGGAAAAAGAAAACATCTGGTTAGAAGAAGAGCTTGGCGTGAACCTTGTCCTCTATCGTCGTTACATTGATGATGTCTTTTTTATTTGGAGTAGGGGAAAGGAGAGCCTAGTTGAATTTCTGGACACCATGAATACAAACACACATAATTTGACATTTACTGGTGAATGGGATTATAAAAAAGTTAACTTCTTGGATTTAACCATATATGTAGAAAATAATATGGTGAAAACAAAAACCTACTTCAAAGAGACTGAAAAGAATAACTTTATTAGAAGGGATAGTTGCCACCTACCAAGGTGGATGGACAATGTACCATCTAGTCAATTCACCCGGATAAAGAGAAATTGTACAGATAGGGATCAATTTGAAATACAATCAGAAAAAATCCAAAATAGATTCTTGGAGAAGAAATACAAAAAGGAATTAATTGATAAGGCAAAGGATAAGGTTGATAAAATAAATATAAGTGAATTATTAACATTAAAACAAAAAGATCCTACCATAAGTAGAAAGTTTGACTTCGCATTCCTTACAGGGTATAATAGGGAGGCAGGAAAGATCAGGAACATAATAACTTAGCACTGGGACATTTTGAAAAATTACCCGATTTTGGGTCAAAACATACCAGACAGACCAAATGTCATTTTCAAAAAAGCCAACAATTTGAAAAATAAATTGGCCCCAAGTGCACTTAGGGAAATTAAATCTAAAGATAACAGTTGATTAAACAGGAAAGGTTTTTTCGGCTGTAAGAGTTGCACAGTATGCCAGTTCAAGTCACCAGACCACACTCATTTTTACTCTAATGTCACAGGTGAAAGTTTCAACATAGAAACCTTTATGACCTGCAGGACAGACCATATAGTTTTTATCTGCTGGAATGTTCCTGCAGGTTACAATATGTAGGGAAAATTATCAGACCTGTGAGAACCAGGATTATCGAACACCTGAGTGGCATAAAAAGAAAATTGATGAATCACAATATACCCAAACATTTTGTGGAATTTCATGGTGGTGAACCGACATGCTTGCAATTCAAGGCCATTGAATATGTATTACCGCATTGGAGGGGAGGAGATAGGGGATCGGAATTGCTCAAAAGGGAGACATTCTGGATCTACCGTCTCAAGACACTTACCCCTGAAGGTCTAAATGCAGAAATAGATCTTGCACCTTTTTTTATATAAATATGGGGCCGTTTCTAATTATGTTTTCCTCTATTTTTTCCTGTTCTTCCCTGCTTCCTTTTTCATCCCAGCTATTTATGTTTTAGGATAAACATTTGTATAACCTTGTCTGTATAGTTATATCTCCCAATAGATGATTTCACATGTTGAAGTTATTATAATATTCACATTCTATCTCAATGTATAATATCTGTTATTTCTAATGAATTTCATTGTAGATTATCTAATATGGTTATTATATAGCAGTTATGAATGAGTGTCCAGTAATGAAAGGTCATTTTCATTCAATCTCAATGTATGATATCTGTCATTCTTAATGAATTTCATTGTAGAATATCTCATATGGTTATTATATATCAGTTATAAATGAATGTACAGTAATGTTTGATGTTTATGTAAATGTGACAGGCTTTGAATGATGTCACATCCGTTCTCCCCAAAGTCTCTGTCACATGGTCTACTAGAGCCAATTAGAGTAGGGATGTTGTTCCCCGCTCTGATTGGCTACCGTACCATGTGAGGCCGGTCATCTTTCTTTTCATTATGTCGTCTTAAAGGCAATTGAAGCACAGCCATTCTGATTGGCTGGTGTCATTGCCTTTAAATGACATCATCCTTTTTTTTCTCCCCAAATCACATGGTTTTTACGGCCCAATCAGGGCCGTGGGAACATATGACGATAATGTGATGTCATAGGCCTATAAAAGCCTATGTCGTCTCATTTTGAAAAAAGTCTTGGTTTATTTTTTTATGATTTGTTATTTTATTGGTTCCTGTTGCTGTGCGTGGATTTTTTGGAGAGCTTGGTGGTCAACGGGAGTCGGTGAGTGGGGCAGCTAATGGTAAGTGAACAAAATAAATGTAATTTTTTTAACTTTAATTGTTTTTTGTAATGTCTAATATGTGATATAATTTTTTTCCATTCTCATGTCTTGCCACTGTATGTATGTATGTATGTATGTATGTATGTATGTATGTATGTCTCTATCAATATACAGTGGTGACCAACTTTATTCTAACTCGGCTAGCTCCGCGAATTTCAGATTATCCCGGTTATGTGCGGTTTTGTATCGTTTTCGCATGGAGTGTATTGCGTTATTTTCGCGGCTGTGATTTAAGCATTTTATTCCCGCTGTATGCAATACTGCAATGCCGTGTAAAAACTCATGGGGGCGTTTGCAAGCTATTGTCTTTGAAGCCGTCCCCTATAACCCCTAACATACTGTACACATACAGTACTGTATATGCACATCAATGATACTACAGTATAGGCCGGCGGGGGCGAGATGTGTTTGCAGCAGAGAGAGATCCGCTGCTCTCTCTGCGCAAACATCGGCACATTAAAAATTATTTAAAATACATTTTTATTCATAGTGTAGATGTACAGGGGGTCTCCGGAGATGAACCGCATTGGTTTCAGTTCCGGGGACCCCCTGCTTCCCGAGATACAGGCCCCTTTATGAGGTGCCAGTATCCCTCTGCATTTAAAGGTCCCGATCATGTGACCGCGGAATATAAACAAAGCAGAGGGATACCGGCACCCCATAAAGGGGTCTGTATCTCAGGAAGCAGGGGGTCCCGGACCTAAAACCAAAGCGGTTCTGCTCCGGAGACCCTCTGCACATCTACAGTATGAATAAAACACACATATCAATAAATACTCGTTCCTTACCTTTGCGGCTATGTGCTACGGTAACGAAGCAGCATGAATGTATTTTTAATAATATTGTACAGTGAGCAGGGGGTTCCCTGAGCCACAAATCAAAGCTCAAGGGACCCCCTGCTCCTGCACAATATTATTAAAATACAGAAATGCTGCTTTATTACCATAGCTGATAGCTGCTAAGGCAATGAAGGGCCCGCTTTATTGTGGGTAGCGGGGGTGGGTGAAGGGGGAATTTGGCCCTTGGTGTGAGTTTAGGACTTGCGGGGGGGTTGTGGGTGCACTTAACCCCTTCACGACCGTAGCAGTTAATACCGCTACGGTCATGAAGGGGTTAACCCCTCCCGCTACCCCCCACAAGCCCTACCCGCTGACCCGCTACCCACAATAAAAAAAATTCACACACAGCAGCCCCACAATAAATAAATAAATAAATAAATCTAATTAAAAAAATAAATACATGAATATAAATATATATATATATATATATATATATATATATATATATATATACATGTAGAGGTATCAGTACCGTGTTAGCCGAGCCAACAACCCCTGTAACCCCTAACATAATACACTTACTGTATATGCACATCAATGATACTATAGGAATGAATGTATTTTTAATAATATTGTACAGTGAGCAGGGGGTTCCCTGAGCCACAAATCAATGCGGTTCAGCTCAGGGGACCCCCTGCTCCTGCACAATATTATTAAAATACAGAAATGCTGCTTCATTACCATAGCTGATAGCCGCTAAGGCAATGAATGGTTAAGGCAGAATAGCATGTTTATTGGGGACATTTGCCCCCAATAAACATTGCAATAAACAACATACAGTACACCCCTGTGTATTTAAAATACATAAAAAACAATTAATACATTAAATACATATTTTGATTGTATCTGCTAAACCTCCCTGCCTTGACTGTAATCTGTGTAAGGCCCCCTCCCCCTAATGTGTCTGTTAAACTTTCCTGCCTTGACTGTAATCTGTGTAAGGCCCCTTCCCCCTAATGTGTCTGTTAAACTTTCCTGCCTTGACTGTAATCTGTGTAAGGCCCCCTCCCCCTAATGTGTCTGTTAAATCTCCCTGCCTGTGTTCCTGTGTTCCTGTGAGTGCAGTTTATGTAAATATGGGGAGGGGGATCCCGATGTCCATACAGTATAATGCAGCGCCTCACTGCCAATGGCCCACCCCGTGAGGCCTAACCACCCTCACCCACTAACCACAAGGGAGGCCTACTCACATACCGTTGCCCACCCCTACACCCCCCCATCCTGCCCATGGCCCCTCCACTGCTGCAAAACAGAGACAAAAATTAAAACATCCAAAGTAATGTCCCCTAACCCCTTAATCACCATAGCGGTTATTAACCGCTACAGTCATTAAGGGGTTAACCCACCCTCGCCCACCACTCGGGATGCCTACATACCCTCCCACACTAACCCCCCACCCCATGAGGCCTAACTACCCTCACCCACTACCAACAAGGGAGGCCTACCCACATACCGTTGGGGAAAATACCCCCCCCACCCCCAGTACCCACAATAAAAATAATATACAGCCCCACAATAAGCATCATTATATTTATTAAATACATTACCCACCCCCTGTGCCCCCCCATAAATACAAGATTTATCCTTTTATAAACAGGGTTCATAACGCAGCCCCACGCGAGTCCCTGGTGGGCTGGCGGGGCACCTGACAGACCTACAGGGTACCAGCAGCCCTTTTCAAACAGGTTCTGGAGGCCTGCTGGTGGGTCCCGCCAGCACCATGGCCCCCAGGTGGTCTCCTTGGGACACCGTGGGCCACAATTGGGTCCCCACGGTAGGCCCAAGGATGTCTGGGAGCCCCGGGTCAGACCCACAGGTGTCTGCGGGGCCTCGTGTGGTTCCCACGGGGGTCTGGGGAACTCACGAGTTCTCACTATGGGTCCGCGGTGCCCCCACAGAAGTGGGACCACACATCTTCATCCCCACACCTATGGGTCGGCGGTGCCCCCACAGATGTGAGGCCACTGCTTCATCCCCGCATGTGTCACCCGTGGAACCACCAGCCTGATACCCGTGAGATACCCGAGGAGACCCACAGGTGGTCTCCAGAGGTCCCACACAGAACCACGGAACAAACCCTGAATGTAAAAAAAATAAACCTGGCCTATACATTCAATACATACACCCCCCCCCCCCAACACCTACAGTACAATAATGTGCAAAATAACTATTATCCAGATATGGATAATAGATTAATCGCCCATTATTAAAAACATTAACTAGCATATTCAAATAAATAAAGTACTACTGACCTCATCAATAAGAAGTCTCCATCGCCAGCGACATCCTTGTCTTGCCCACAAAATACATAGCAAATACAAAGCCAATACATTGCAAGTACATTCAGATATCAATTAACCCCTTAAACACCTTATCAGATAATAACCGCAAAGGTAATTAAGGGGTTAAGCCACACTGGCCCGATACCCACCCTTCACCCATGAATTTGTACAGTTGCTTTATCATGCAACTATATATACTGTATATATATATATACACACAGAGATATATATATATATATATATATATATATATACAGTATATACACACACATGATGAACCAATATACAAATAAATGTAGAAGGGTTATCAAAACCATACTGTACAACAAATAACACTTCTCCATACAGACACACTACATTACAATGAATTTCCTTTAATAATCCTAACTGATTTTACAATCTAAATCATCAAATGCCAATGCAAGCAAAATACAAATACCTCCAAACAAGTAAACTATTTTAACCAATCAAGTAAACAAAAAACAATTAGCATTCATTATTTACATCCCTAAACAATTGACAGTCCATCCTGAACAATTAAACAATTAACTAATTCACGCCTGGAGCAGAACAATTTAGCATGTGAAAAAATCTAAGTACCAACCAGCATACAAAATTTAAAACCATGGCTAACCCTGAACACAAGCACACAATACAATACCAAGGATTACATCTATCTAATTGTAAAAAAAACCATTATACACACATTGAAGCATAGCAGCATAGCCAAATTAATTTAAAACACATCAAATCAAGCTTTTAAAATAACATAATTTCTTACCCTGTATGTATATATCTCTCTAGACATATATACATACAGTGGCAAGAAATGATATACCACAAATAAATAATTACACATGTTATAAAAAACTGTAAAAAAATTTACAAGCACAATTAAATACATTTCTTTAGTTCGCTTACCATTACTTGGCCCCACCGACTCCCGTTGAACACCTTACTCACAAACCAATCCACCAGGCACAGGAACCCATAAAGCCAGACGCCGAGGCGGAAGGACCTCTTACAGAAGAAGAAGGCCAGGGCGTGGCCGAAGATGGAAAGAAGACCCCGCCCGGAAGAAGATAGAAGAAAGAAGAATAAGATGAAGATGGATTACAAATAGAAGACCCATGGATTGATTTGAATTTTTAGTGTAATGTTTATTTTTTTATGGTTTATTATTTTATGGGTTCCTGTGCCTGGTGGATTGGTTCGTGAGTAAGGTGTTCAACAGGAGTCGGTGGGGCCAAGTAATGGTATGTGAACTAAAGAAATTTATTTAATTGTGCTTGTAAAATTTTTGAAAGTTTTTTTTAACATGTGTATTTATTTATTTGTGGTATATCATTTCTTGCCACTGTATGTATGTATGTATGTATGTATGTATATATGTCTAGAGAAATATATATACATACAGGGTAAGAAATAATGTTATTTTAAAAGCTTGATTTGATGTGTTTTAAATTAATTTGGCTATGCTGCTATGCTTCAATGTGTTTAATGTTTTTTTACAATTAGATAGATGTAATCCTTGGTATTGTATTGTGTGCTTGTGGGCAGGGTTAGCCTTGGTTTTAAAGTTTGTATTCTGGTTGGTACTTATATTTTTTCACATGCTAAATTGTTCTGCTCCAGGCGTGAATTAGTTAATTGTTTAATTGTTCGGGATGGACTGTCAATTGTTTAGGGATATAAATAATAAATGCTAATTGATTTTTGTTTACTTGATTGGTTAAAATAGTTTACTTGTTTGGAGCTATTTGTATTTTGCTTGCAATGATATTGTTAACATTCATTTGCAGAATGTATATGGTGCATAGATTTTATGCATCATTTATACAATGTAAATGCAATGTATTGATTGGAATGTGAGTTTTTTCATTGGCATTTGATGATTTAGATTGTAAGATCAGTTAGAATTATTAAAGGAAATTCATTGTAATGTAGTGTGTCTGTATGGAGTAGTGTTATTTGTAGTACAGTATGGTTTTGATAACCCTTCTACATTTATTTGTATATTGGTTCATCATGTGTGTGTATGTACTGTCTCTCTCTCTCTCTCTCTCTCTCTCTCTCTCTCTCTCTCTCTCTCTCTCTCTCTCTCTCTCTCTCTCTCTCTCTCTCTCTCTCTCTCTCTCTCTCTCTCTCTCTCTCTCTCTCTCTCTCTCTCTCTCTGTATATATATATATATATATATATATATATATATATATATATATATATATATATATATAGTTGCATGATGAAGCCACTGTACAAATTCATGGGTGAAGGGTGGGTATCGGGCCAGTGTGGCTTAACCCCTTAATTACCTTTGCGGTTATTATCCGATAAGGTGTTTAAGGGGTTAATTGATATCTGAATTGCATTGTATTTGGCTTTGTATTTGCTATGTATTTTGTTTGCAAGACAAGGATGTCGCTGGCGACGGAGACTTCTTATTGATGAGGTCAGTAGTACTTTATTTATTTGAATATGCTAGTTCATGTTTTTAATAATGGGCAATTAATCTATTATCCATATCTGGATAATAGTTATTTTGCACATTATTGTACTGTAGGTGTTCGGGGGTGGGGGGGGTGTATGTATTGAATGTATAGGCCAGGTTTATTTTTTTTACATTCAGGGTTTATTCCGTGGTTCTGCGTGGGACCTCTGGAGACTCTATTATACTCCTCGGGTATCTCACGGGTATCAGGCTGGTGGTTCCACGGGTGACACATGCGGGGATGAAGCAGTGGCCTCACATCTGTGGGGGCACCGCGGACCCGTAGTCTGCGGGGATGAAGCGGTGACCTCACATCTGTTGGGGCACCGCGGACCCATAGGTGCGGGGATGAAGATGTGTGGTCCCACTTCTATGGGGGCACCGCGGACCCATAGTGAGAACTCGTGAGTTCCCCAGACCCCCGTGGGAACCACCCGAGGCCCCGCAGACACCTGTGGGTCTGACCCGGGGCTCCTAGACATCCTTGGGCCTACTGTGGGGACCCAATTGTCGCCCACGGTGTCCCAAGGAGACCACCTGGGGGCCATGGTGCTGGCGGGACCCACCAGCAGGCCTCCAGAACCTGTTTGAAAAGGGCTGGTGGTACCCTGTAGGTCTGTCAGGTGCCCCACCAGCCCACCGGGGACTCGCGTGGGGCTGCGTTATGAACCCTTTTTGTAAAAGGATAAATCTTGTATTTATGGGGGGGCACAGGGGGTGGGTAATGTATTTAATAAATATAATGATGCTTATTGTGGGGCTGTGTATTGTTTTTATTGTGGGTACTGGGGGTGGGGGGGGGGGGTATTTTCCCCAACGGTATGTGGGTAGGCCTCCCTTGTTGGTAGTGGGTGAGGGTGGTTAGGCCTCACGGGGTGGGGGGTTAGTGTGGGAGGGTATGTAGGCATCCCGAGTGGTGGGCGAGGGTGGGTTAACCCCTTAATGACTGTAGCGGTTAATAACCGCTATGGTGATTAAGGGGTTAGGGGACATTACTTTGGATGTTTTAATTTTTGTCTCTGTTTTGCAGCAGTGGAGGAGCCATGTGCAGGATGAGGGGGTGGAGGGGGGGGGCAACGGTATGTGGGTAGGCCTCCCTTGTGGGTAGTGGGTGAGGGTGGTTAGGCCGCACGGGGTGGGCCATTGGCAGTGAGGCGCTGCATTATACTGTATGGACATCGGGATCCCCCTCCCCCTCCTCACATGTACATAAACTGCACTCACAGGAACACAGGAACACAGGCAGGGAGATTTAACAGACACATTAGGGGGAGGGGGCCTTACACAGATTACAGTCAAGGCAGGAAAGTTTAACAGACACATTAGGGGGAGGGGGGCTTACACAGATTACAGTCAAGGCACGGAGGTTTAACAGACACATTAAAAATATGTATTTAATGTATTAATTGTTGTTTATGTATTTTAAATACACAGGGGTGTACTGTATGTTGTTTATTGCAATGTTTATTGGGGGCAAATGTCCCCAATAAACATGCTATTCTGCCTTAACCCTTCATTGCCTTAGCGGCTATCAGCTATGGTAATGAAGCAGCATTTCTGTATTTTAATAATATTGTGCAGGAGCAGGGGGTCCCCTGAGCTGAACCGCATTGATTTGTGGCTCAGGGAACCCCCTGCTCACTGTACAATATTATTAAAAATACATTCATGCCTTTAGTATCATTGATGTGCATATACAGTAAGTGTATTATGTTAGGGGTTACAGGGGTTGTTGGCTCGGCTAACACGGTACTGATATATATATATATATATATATTTATATTCATGTATTTATTTATTTATTTAGATTTATTTATTTATTTATTGTGGGGCTGCTGTGTGTGAATTTTTTTTATTGTGGGTAGCGGGGGTGGGTGAAGGGGGTATTAGCCCCAACGGTGGTTGTTTAGGGCTTGCGGGGGGGTAGCGGGAGGGGTTAACCCCTTCATGACCGTAGCGGTATTAACTGCTACGGTCGTGAAGGGGTTAAGTGCACCTGCAACCCCCCGCAAGTCATAAACTCACACCAAGGGCCAAATACCCCCTTCACCCACCCCCGCTACCCACAATAAAGCGGGCACAGTGGGTTAACCCCTTCATTGCCTTAGCGGCTATCAGCTATGGTAATAAAGCAGCATTTCTGTATTTTAATAATATTGTGCAGGAGCAGGGGGTCCCTTGAGCTTTGATTTGTGGCTCAGGGAACACCCTGCTCACTGTACAATATTATTAAAAATACATTCATGCTGCTCCGTTACCATAGCACATAGCCGCAAAGGTAATGAACGAGTGTTTATTGATATGGGTGTTTTATTCATACTGTAGATGTGCAGAGGGTCTCCGGAGCGGAACTGCTTTGGTTTTAGGTCCGGGAACCCCCTGCTTCCCGAGATACAGACCCTTTTATGGGGTGCCGGTATCCCTCTGCTTTGTTTACATTCCGCGGTCACGTGATCGGGACCTTTAAATGCAGAGGGATACCAGCACCTCATAAAGGGGCCTGTATCTCGGGAAGCAGGGGGTCCCCGGACCTGAAACCAATGCGGTTCAGCTCCAGAGACCCCCTGCACATCTACACTATGAATAAAAATGTATTTTAAATCATTTTTAATGTGCCGATGTTTGCGCAGAGAGAGCAGCGGATCTCTCTCTGCTGCAAACACATCTCGCCCCCGCCGGCCTTTAGTATCATTGATGTGCATATACATTACTGTATGTGTACAGTATGTTAGGGGTTATAGGGTTTGTTGTTATACAGTATATATACTGTATATATACTGCATTACAATTCATGAATTTATGCCTTCTGGCGGACATGCGAAGCATTGCAGCCTATTAAATCCTGAACCATTATCAATTAACACATCAACCGCGCGTCAGCCGGGCATGACCCGTGGCTGGGAACGCGGCATGCTCCGGGTGAACATCGTCGCATTCCAGGAACAAGCCAGGGACAAACCGGTTATTTGTTAGAATAAAGTCTGCTGCAGCAGTATACAGTACATACAGGGTAAGAAATTATTTGTTTGGAAATGCTTGTTTTGAACTATTTCAATGTATTTTGATATGCTGCTATTCTTAAATGTGTGTAATTTAATTTTTAATTAGATAGATGTAATTTATGGTGTTCTATGCTGTACTTTAGGTCAGGGTGAGGCTTGCTTTGTTATAGTGTGTTTTGTGTACTTCTATTTTGTCAGATGTTTACATTTTTGGAGAATGGTTTTGTTTAACGATTAAAAGAGTTAATTGTGTAATTGATTTGGTTCGTATTTTAATTGTTTTGGGATTTCATTAATTAATGGTAATTTATTTTGGTTGGCTTGCTTGGTTTAAATAGAATACTTGTTTGGATTTGATTGTATTTTCTTTTGAATATTTAATTATTTACATTGATTGGCAGAGTGTACATGGTGCACAGATTTTATGCATCATGTAAACAATGTCAATTCAATGTTTGGATTGGCATTTGATGCTTTTGATTGGCATATGACAATGATTCTATTAGGAAATAGGATTTTGTTTTACTGTGGCAGATATGGAGGAGTGGTATTTGTATTAATGCATGTTTTACTTAACCCTTAAACATTTCTTTGTATATTGGTTCATCATGTGTCTATATATATATATATATACTCAGGTGAATGAATATTAATGTATTAAATACAGCACATAACTCATATTCACCTGAGTGCTGTCTCCTTTTTGCTGCTATGCAGTAATGTATACATATATATACATTATACACAAATGTATATACACATACATACATATCATATATATATATATAGACACATGTATACTTTTATTATTTTTATGGGACATGCACCTACTCATTATTGAATTTCTATTGGAGTGCCAGTGATTTTTTATCATATATATATATATATATATTTGCATGATGAAGCCACTGTACAAATGAATGGGTGAAGGGTGGGTATCGGGCAAGGCTGGCTTAACCCCTTAATTACCTTTGCGGTTATTATCCGATAAGGTGATTAAGGGGTTAATTGATATCAGAATGTAATTGCAATGTATTGGCTATGTATTTTGTTGGCAACAGAGTACACAGATTTTGCTGTCGAGGGGGATTCATATTGATGAGGTCAGTAGAACTTATTTATTTTATTATGCTAGTTAATGTGTTTAATAATGGGCAAATAATCTATAATCCCTATCTGGATAATAGTTATTTTGCACATTATTGTACTGTATGTGTTGGGGTGGGGGGGGGGATTGATATATTTAATGTATAGGACATATTTATTTATTTTTAGATACAGGGTTGTTTCCTCAGGTCTGCAGGAGACCTATGGAGACCACCTGAGGTCTCTTGGACTTCTCACGGGTAAACGGCTGCCGGGTCCACGGGGTGTGAAGCACCCGAGGTCCCTCAGACAGCTGTGGGTCTGACCCAGGGCCCACCAGACAGCCACGGGCCTACCCGTGGGGACCCCATTGTGGCCCACGGTGAACCGCGGAAACCACCTTGTGGACCATGGCACCTGGCGGGGACCACCCGCAGCCCTACAGACCCTGTTTGAAACCAGGTGCTGGGCTACTGTAGGTCTGTGAGGTGACCCGTCAGGACCACCGGGGACTCCCGTGGCCCTGGGGTATTAACCCTGTATGTAAAATAATAAATCATGTATTTATGGGGGGGCACAGGGGGTGGGTTATGTATGTCATAAATATAATGATGTTTATTGTGGGGCTGTATATTGTTTTTATTGTGGGTACTTGGGGTGGGGGAAGGGGGTATTGGTCCCAAGGGTATGTGGGTAGCCCTCCCAGCTGGGTAGTGTGTGAGGGTGGTTAGGCCTCACGAAGTGGGGAGGGGTAGTGGGGGAGGGTATTTAGGCCTCGCGAGTGGTGGGTGAGGGTGGGTTAACCCCTTAATGATTGTGTCGGTTACTAACCGCTATGCTGTTTAAGGGGTTATGGGGACATTACATTGGCTGTTTTTATTCTTGTTTATGTTTTGCAGCATCGGAGGGGACATGGACGGTGATGAAGATGAGGATGGCCTTCATCGTGGCAGCCGGACAAGGGTGAGTGCAATATGTATTTAATGTATTTATTGTTCTTTTTGTATTTTAAATGGGAAAATGGACTATTATCCATTTGTGGATAATAGTAATTGTGCCCATTACTATACTGTATGTGTTAAGGGGGGGTTATTTTTTTATAAGTATGTATGTGTTTTTAAATTAATTTGAGGGGGCACAGAATTGGTACTGCAGGCCCGCGGCTAACACCCGAGGGCCCCCGCCGGCCTATAGTATCATTGCCGTGCATATATGTACTGTATGTTAGGGGGGTATAGGGGTTGTTGGTGTAATATATATATATATATATATAGATTTTTTGATATCCCCTGGCTTCTTAAGTACAAATTCAGTGATGAGAATCTCATACACTTCTCTCTGTCTCCCCTTCCCCAACCCCTGTTTTTATATCCACAGAGTCCTGGGTTTGCATATTACATGGCTGGTTCCCAACCATACACGACTCACATCGCCTCTCCGTTTGGATATTTCCATAAAGACTCTTGGCTGTCCTGCTCAGCACTGCCCCACACTCTACTTGAACCATTCAAGAAGGACTAATTTCTGATTTATGCATCATCATGACGTTTATCATCTTACGTCTTTATTTGAAGACTAATATCCGGAAGGACACCATCTGCCGTTATTACAGCGAAAAGAGAACCACACACCATGTTCTTTCTTCCAAGTCTGGACGTTAATTTGGGCATTGGAGCTTATGTACTTTCACTGATATGTCAATATCATATATACTAATAGTGATTTATTGGAGAACTCTATTGCCCCTTTCCATCATGTATGTGCTATCATACTGCTAGTCCACAGTTATGTGGAAGATTATCCTTCATTGAATCCCATTTGTGCACAAGTCTATACATTTATTGATGTACAGGTATGGATCATACCTACATGCACTTACCTGTTAATAACAATTGTACAACAATATATCACTCCTATATCATCCCTTAATAGTTATCTTTGGATGTTATATGTCATGCCTTAAGCAATATGTGCTTCATCTAATCTTATGGCTTCCACAGTGATGCGGACCACACAATTGTTTGCCTGGTTGCCCTTCTGGGGGTTATATTTGATGAGCTTTTAATCCTTAGGTTCCATTTGCACTCTGAATGAATTAGGCTGATCCTTATGTATATTGTGCTTACATCAGCTATATCTGTGGGCGCTTTGCGATCGTGGTGAGCGGATATGTGTGCTCTTTTGACTGCTCATTACATTTGAGACCATTATGCAGAGGCGCGCATGCGCGAGACGCGATGCAGGGCTTATTTAGCCTGCCTAATACACGGACACACCAGACACAAAGCCGCGCATGCGCAGTGAACTGCCCATAGACACTTTCTGCCTCACTAGTGCCCATTACTAAGCTCAGGGCGTCCTGCCTTACCAGACGCGACGTTATGACGTCACGGACATGCGCAGTGACATATGGGAGGCCCGTTTTCTGCCCTTAAACACATTATGCCATTATAGTTAATTCATTACATCTGTGGCCCTGAGGTACATTATGTGCTACAGCCTGAGGATAAGCTTTCTGCTACTGCCACATATTGGACTCACCAGGCAGGTATTCATGTAATTATTGACTATTTTGGAGGAGTGTGAGTGCACCCACAATAAGCATTTTTTATTGGCTGATAACCTATGACCATCTCTGACTCTATTAGCCTCACTCTTAGCCCACACCTGTTTGTCCTCTGCATAATCTATGTTAGTCTGATTTTCGCCAGGTGATTACACCCACTAGCCCAATTAGTTCCCTTTTTAAACCTGCATGTTACCCTGCTTACATCACCACTCCCAGTAGAAGGCTGTGTGCCGAAACGTGTAGGAGCAGGTCCAGCAGGCAGGATCCCCTGGTTTGTCCCCTCTCTGGGTCACATTACTATGCTCTAACATCCCTCCTTGTTCCCCCCTGAATGTACCGACCACACTGTACCTGACCATAGGTGATGTATCACTCTCTCTAGCTATAGGCTTATATGTGCTTTGCAGGCTTTAATCTGTGTATCTCTGCTGTCACTTACCTGCTACTTTTTGTCGCCTCAGACAAACCCTACACTGCAGGGGTTAGCTGACCTTTTGCAGATGATTACATAGCCCTAGCCGTGACTATTTAGTCTGTTGGGTGTCACACCAGGTTTATTTTGTCAGGTGTTTCAGAATACTATCTGAGTGTATTTTGGGCATCTTCTTTGAGGGAGTTGTTTAGCTTTGTAATGAACAGGGGATCCATGCTGTATTTTAAACATTTCTGTGCTTTGTTTTAACTATTTTTGTTCTGTGACAATACATTAATAAACCTCATGTGATTTGTACTGATACAAATACTAGAGTGCTTTATTTAGGGCCTTTTTCTCTCTCTCAATATATAGATATATATAGATATATATAGATATATATATAGATATATAAATAAATAAATATATATATAGATATTTATTTATATATATATTTATTTATTTATTGTGGGGCTGTTGTGTGTTTATTTTTTTAATTGTGGGTAGCAGGGGTGGGCGAAGTGGGTATTAGCCCCAACGGTGGTTGTTTAGTGCTTGCGGGGGTGTAGCGGGAGGGCTTAACCCCTTATTGACCGTAGCGGTATTAACCGCTAAGGTCATGAAGGGGTTAAGTACACCCGCAACCCCCCTGCAAGCCCTAAACAACCACCAAGGGCCAAATACCCCCTTCACACACCCCCGCTACCCACAATAAACCTGACATGGCTGGTTTACCCCTTCATTGCCTTAGCGGTTAGCCTCTAAGGTAATGAAGTGTGCTTTAAATGCATTTTTCCTGCCTCAGATGCATGCCGGGGGCCTCCGGTGCTGCTATTACTGGGTATCAGCTCCGGAGACCCTGGCATCAATCCCCAGCAGGAAAAAGGCGTGATTTTTTCTGTGTCGACCTTGCCGATGCTTCTCCCCCAGCAACTTGCCAACTTTAGTTTGCGGGCTGGATTGGCGTTAAATTCTAAATTCTAGAGTGCCGATCAGCAGCGAAAAGCTGATCGGGGCTACTAGAATTCAGCCGATTTCAAAAAGTGGCGAAAAGTGCCAAAAAGTGGCTTATCGGCACCCGCATGTCCGATTTTGGGCACTTTTCGGCGCTTACTGAATCGGAAAGGCAATTTTGGCGAGAAAATGGCGAAAAAAGCCTTTTCGGCGCTTACTGCATAGAGCCCATAGTTCCCACAATATGATTGGCTGAAGGACCATGTCACGGCAGCCATGTTGCGTTTGGTGAGGTCATGTTACAGGGAAAGGAAGCACAGCCATTCTGACTGGCTGGCTTCACTTCCTTTATATGATGTCACCAAAAAAAAAAGACACATGGTTTTCACAGCCAATCAGAGGCATGTGAACCATTTGCACTCAAATGTGATGTCACATGCCTATAAAAGCATGTGCAGCCTCATTTGATGGCAAGAAGTCGAGGAGGGAGGACCGAAGATACAGAAGAAGAAGAAGATAAAAGACCCTGAAAGAGCCAAAATTGGATTACAATTTACAGATGAAGAAAAAGAAAGAAGAAAAGGACTTTGGACTTTACCCGTCGCCCGTTGCTGTTTGGAATCGTGGATTAGTTCGTGAGCTTGTGGTGACCATGGGAATCGGAAGGTGAAGACATCTAAATGTAACGAAAAAATTTGAATGTATGTTTTTTTTCATTTACAGGTTTTTTTTAATTTTATTTTTATTGTGATTGCATTTAATTTTCACACATTCATCGCAATTGTTTTTCTGTATGGCCCTTTAGGGCTATACATACATACAGTAAGAAGCCATGGTTGTTTTGGCATATGCTTGCTTGTATGTATTTTAAATGTACATTGGTTCTTTGTTTTTAAATTTGTATTCTATTAATATTGCATATTGATGTAGTGTTCTGAAAATTTTG
The DNA here is from genome assembly GCF_040206685.1 of Ascaphus truei. Lineage (NCBI taxonomy): Eukaryota > Metazoa > Chordata > Amphibia > Anura > Ascaphidae > Ascaphus > Ascaphus truei. The sequence goes on from NC_134483.1 coordinate 449,091,671, forward strand.
GTGGTGTTTTAAATTGTTTATTTATGGCTTTTGATTGGTGTTTACTTTTTAATGTTGGATTATTTTTGGACTTGATTTTGAATGATGCAGTTTATTTGGATATTTATTTTATTTATTCATGGTTTTGTTTTGGTGTTTAAATTGATTATTCTGGTCTTTATTTTGAATTTGATTAATTGATTGGTGGTAATTTTGATCTGTTTACTTCTTTATTTGTTTTAATTTTGAGATTGTTTTGAATGCATTGGATCTTGTTTGTGATTGTTTTTTTTTTTTAGGTTGACCATTGACCATATTATATGGGCCTGATATACCCACTGTGCCATTCAATTGTTTGATTGGTATTAGTAATGTGTTCATTTTGCAATGTATTGTTGTTTTATTTGGGCCTGTTTTTTTATTCCTTCACCATTTCTTGCTATAGTGGTAAATTATGCCCATATTATATGAGCATGATGTACCCACTGTACCAATGAATGGGTGAAGGGTGTGGGTAGTTGCCTGGGGAGGGTGGATAGGCCTCCTGGGTGGATAGTGGGAGAGGGTGAGTTAACCCCTTAATTACTATAGCGGTTACTAACCGCTAAGGTGATTAAGGGGTTAGGGGACATTAGATTGTATTTTTGATTGTACTGTATTGTTTGTGGCAACGGAGGACATGGACAGTGATGAGGATGAGGACGGCCTTCATCGTGGCAGCCTAGCAGGGGTGAGTGCAAGTTTTATTTATTTTATTTCTGCAGCTTAATATTTTATTTGTAATGGACAAATGCACTATTATCCATATCTGGATAATAGTAATTTTGACCATTAATGCACTGTATGTGTTAGGGGGCGGCGGGGTGTATTTATTGCAAAGTATTGCCTGTTACGTATTTTGGCCACACGATTGGTACCGAAGGCCAGCAGGGACCCTGGACTACCGCGGGGATCACCCGGGGACACCCGCCGGCCTGTTGTATTAATTGTGTGGTGAAAAAAACGTGAACAATGATTTTATTCATGGCTCCAATTCTTTTGCGCCAGCCTTTTGCTGGTGCAAAAATCTGGCGTGCTTTTAAAGTAGGATTCATTTATCACTGCTTAGTGATTTGCACTGACTCACAAAAAAACGGCACGTTTGCCTTTTTTTTTCCTGATTGGACGAATTTATTTTCACATTTTTTGGGGGGTGAAAAATGCCTTTTACGTCCGATAAAGCACCGTTATCACTGCTTAGTGAATCGTGCAGCAGGCAGTATCGGTCTTTAAAGCCATTTAATGTTCTTTAAAGCAGTTATAACTGCTTAGTGAATTGCCCCCAATGTGGTTGAAGCAGGGGAGCATGGTTCAAATCCTGGTGTTAGCTCCTTGTGGCCTTTGGTACGTCATATTATGTCCCTGTGCCTCAGGCACTAAAATTAGATGAAAAGTTCTACTGGGCCGCGAATCCTTGTGTCTGGAAAACTATGTACAATGCTCAGCACACTGTGAAAAACGTCCCACAGCACTCAAGGTAGAATGCATTGACAATGAGGATGGACACGTTCGAGGACCTTAAATCTGACACATGATACAATGGGGTTAATAGAGAGAGAGAGAGAGAGAGAGATGGAGAGAGAGAGCTAGAGAGAGAGAGAGCTGGAGAGTTCCCGCAGTAGAACACATCAAGCATACCCCTACCCAATAGACTGAAGACTTAAGCAGGGGTATATAAAACAAGGCCTTCTTTATTGTAGTCACTGCAGATCTTCATACAACGAATACATCTAGTCTTTCTCAGGCCCCCAAGCTTCTGGATGTACCTAGGCCAGCTATCAGTGTTGAGGCCTGGTGTTTCTCTTCAGCCCCCTAAGGGGCTGAGGGAACATCTCAATCCCAAGAGGGAGAGACTCACTATAATTTAGAACTGCCTCTTCCTTAGTGCAGAAGGTACCGCACAAGGTCAGCACCCGGATTGGGCAACACACAGACCCTGTCACATCTCCACTCCTGCCACTCAAGGAAGCTGCATGAGGAGAGGAAAACCAAATATAGGGGGCCTAACACAGCTTGCATCTATCAGGACTTACTTGACAGGGAGGGCAGACTGGTAGACACTAGGCATGGCTACACATGTAATTTATTGTACTACTGGAGGTAACATGTACAAAGATTATATTCTGCTAATAATATGCTAGACAAGCAATATATTCTCTCTGTTGTACTAGACAATACTTTCCTGTTCCTTTAAAACCATCCCATTAAATCAGTATTGGATAAAGCCAAGCTTGGCAATTGGCATACAGATATTAAAGTAATAGGGGCTGCATCATATTCTCTCTGATAGTGCTAGCCAATAATTTCCGTTAACTTTAACACCATAATAATACCAGTTTTGGATAAAGTCAAGTTTGGCATTTGGCATACAAATGCTAGTATAATATACGCAGCCCCAACTTATCTCTGCCAGGCTAATAATTTCCTTCTTGATTTAACACCTTCACATTACTCCAGTTTTGGCTAAAGTCAAGTTTTGCAATTGGCATACAGAGACTGGCATAATAGCAGCACCACATTTCCTCTGCTACTACTAGCCAATATTTCCCTGTTTGTTTAATACTGTGACATTACACCATTGTTGCGTACCACTGACTCTCTGCTAATATACCAGGTATTAATTTTAATTTTTTACATATTTGAAGTTTTTCAGTTACAGTTATATTTAAGTTTTCTAATTGTTTTTGTGATTTTATAATTATATTGAGACCTTTTACGTGGTTTTAATGAATTTTCATACCTATTTCAAGTTTTTACCATAATTTGGAGGGAAAACAATAAACCAAAAGAAAATCCAATACCAAAACCAAACAAATCGGGTTTAAACAAAACCAAATCAAAATCGAAAGCACAACATTTTTTTGGCAAACAAAACCACATCCAAAACCAAAACACAGTTTTTTTTATTAGTACCCACAAATTGCCCATCCTTAATTGACAAATTCATCAGATCCATTTGAAAGTACAGTAGGGTAGCACTGATACAGTATGTGTTTTGTGAAATGGAACTGCTTACTAAATATTGTCTTCTATCCCTATGCAGAAACAAATGCAATTTCCACCACAATACAGTACTGTATAAACCACCATAACTTTGTTCAGATAGTTAGAGAGTCGCTAGAAGGAATAAAGATGATTCACGCAAATAAGCACAGCCTTGGGATTTAATTTACATTTACATTGCACAGAAAATTGACACAGTTACAAACATCTGTAATGGTTTTGCAGGAAATAATAAATACAAAAATGATGGCAAGTATACAGTGAACAAAGATTTAATTCTCAATAAAGTAAAAGTAAATCAAAATAATTTTTTAACTTTAGATTTGGGCTATCGTTCCTGTGTCACCATGTATAGTATATAATAGCTCTATTTAAAATGTAATAAGTCTATTAAAATAACTTTAAGACACAAAAATATTCAAATGGAAAAGAACATATTCGTTCTTACAAACTGAATGCATGACTAACTCCCTATGTATGAGATTAGAAGTAGGTTGCAATTAATTGTAATTTAAATAAGATTGGAGAGGTCAGCCAAAGTCTTTGTGCCACTTTTGATAATTGTCCTAATGGACGCAAAGTGCAAAATTGCAGTTTATTTCAAGAGCTATTTCCCTCTATTCAGTTTTCCTTTGATGCCGGAAACTTTTCACTGTATTTAGGGCAGCCCTTAACATTTGCAAGCTGAAACCTTTCCATCATTAACTATATTAGTAGCACTACATTATTGTTACCTACTTTTCTGTGCCTAATTTCAAATTCATATTTTGAACACTGCACTTGCTTTAGTCACGCATGAAAGAGATTTTTTTGAGATTTTGATATACTATTATTACTTAGAACAGCTCTTTATTTGCAGTATAATAAATCTTTGCAATGTTTCTGTCAGACTTTGATAATACTGCATGATAGTACTGTAGCCAGACCAATTTGTGAATACATTTGATGTGCAGTGTGTGCATATCATACCAACTATAAGTGGGCATTACTATTAAAGGGGACTTAATATACTTGTGGGCAACAGACATAAAGTTAGCAAAAATGTTGATAAATGAAGGTAGTCAACATGAATAGACAGAGTGGCTTGACTTACTGTACATAGTTATTATTTTTTCAATTCTATGAACTGGCTAGAGACGTCATAAGGGACCCTTTCCTTAAGTAAATGTGTCCCTTATGACATTTGTTAAACAGTATTTTGGGCCATCCAGTTAGCTCGTAGAGGTGCAGATCCACAAAGTTCAGTTAGTGACTTAGGGCCTCATGCAGTAAGCGTTGATAAGGGAATTATCGCCATTTTATAGGCAAAATTGGGTTTGAGATTCAGTAAGCGCCGATAAGTGCTTGATATCGCCAGGTTTCGGAGCCGATTATTTTGTTATGGCCATTCGCCTGCCGATAAGCCTGTTTTCGCCACTGATCGCCACTTTTTTAAATCGGCTGGATTCAACAAAAAAAAACAGCTTATCGGGCCTGATCGGCACTACGAAATTGAGATGTTATGGCCAATTTCTCCCGCCAACTAAAGTTGGCAGTTTGGAGGGGAGAACGATCGCTAAGGCTGCCGCAACGGCACTTAGAAAAAAAAAACTTCTGTACATCAATGGAGTCAATGGAGCGGGGACGTATAACAGTATAGTACTGTTTACGTTTCATTGCTCACAATACAAACGTCATTTGCATTACAGTGTGGGGGCATTCCCTGCATTGTGTCACAGCTGACGTGTATTATTTGCATAACATTATACTTTTACATGTTTGCAGCATTTGCGGGTCACATTACTCATCATGTGATGATGTGCCAAGGGAAAATACTAAACTCAACTCTTAAAGGAGAACCTCACATCATATCACACATTTTACTGAACTGAGCAACAATTATTTACATGATGTTACACATGACACACATGTCACACATACACCGTATATTCATGTTCCTTTACATTACACAATGCTTGTAATGTGACACGCATCTTTAAACGTTCATGTACATCTGTCTTCTCATGTTTCCATATAGTTTTGGGTCCTCCCTATTTTCATGACGTCACTTATTGGACGCTCAATCACATTGCATGTTTACATTGTAACCGTAGCATTACAAGCACTTCAACCTAACTTATACACACATGTACAGTAATTCAGCATTGGGACACCTTGTAAACTCATTCTATAGCAACTATCCTCATTACACAAATGCATGCATATGCACACGACTATTCATTGTTGTCAACATGTCACAATAACATGCCTAATTACACATGTTACACAAAACTTTTCCCACGTCAATCTCAGCCTTTTTGTCTAATTACATGACTGACTGTTGCGTTCACGAGTGTTACATGCATTGCACATGCAACTATTTATTTGCAAGCAATGTTTCTACAAAGGTTCACGTCACATCATTGCCAAATATCATCATTCCCTGTAGAATACACACAACAAATACTTATAACAAGAACTGCACACAGCTTGCCACAGAAGTACTTTATTATGTTAATGTAACACCTTGCATTTTACTATGTCACCTGACATCATCACATACCTATTTAAAGGACGCCCATTACCTGATCATTCACAGCTACTCATTTCAAAATGTTGAGATTGTTTAGGAGACGGAGGAACATTCTTTTCTATGACATGCTTGATGATGAAGACAATAATATAGGGCAAGGGAGGGACACACCGAGGGACAGTGACAGTGACAGGGACAGTCACGCGGATACGACAGAGACAGGGAGAGGGACAGGAGATCAGAGGAGAAGACAGAGGAGACAAGTTGTGCCTCGTCCGCGTCTGTACAGGGAGAGAACCCTGTTAGATGGGATGAGTGAGGAGGAGATTGTAAGTCGCTATCGTTTGAGTTCAGCAGCAATCTTAGCTCTTTATCAGGAGAAAAGGGGAGATTTAGATTTTTTCACAGCCAGAGGTCGTGCAGTCCCTGGGCTTGTTAAAATGCTGTGCTCATTACATTATCTTGCTTCCGCGTCATACCAGACAACTGTGGGCATAGTGGGCGGGGTCTCGCAATCTACATTCTCGCGGGCCTTGACCCAGTTTCTCTATGCACTCAATAGACGCGCTAGGAATTATATTCATTTTCCTACAGAGGCGACAGAGTGGCTGGAAGTCAGGACTGGCTTTTATAATATAGCAGGGATACCATGTGTGCTGGGTGCAATCGATTGCACACATGTTGCTTTGATTGCACCTAGTCAGAGTGAGCATGTGTACCGCAATCGTAAGCACTACCATTCACTTAATGTACAGGTGGTATGTGATGCGACGATGAGGATAATGCATGTGGTACCCAAATTCCCTGGTTCCAGTCACGATTCCTCTATCCTGAGGAACTCTTCAGTCTTCCATGCGTTCGAAGAGGGACATTTTGAACATGGTTGGCTGCTGGGTGAGTACACATTTACATGTTCTAACACAAAACACATTTTTATTTAGGAATGTTGGCATTGTACAATTTGATCACTAATGTCAGCTTATGTGTGCTCCATTCATTATAGGTGACTCAGGATACGGAATTAGGCCGTGGCTCTTGACTCCGGTGCTAAACCCTCAAACTGAAGCAGAGGAGAGGTACAATGCAGCCCATATATCTACAAGATCTGTTATAGAGAGGACATTTGGCCTACTCAAGACCAGATTTAGGTGTCTGGACAGAACTGGTGGGGCTCTTCTATACAAGCCTCAAAAAGTGTCTGATATTATCCTTGCCTGTTGCATTTTGCATAATGTTGCACTCAGTCAGACCTAGCTCAGCCTGTGGTAGACGAGCATCCCACCCATGTAGCTGCTGAAAATGAACAAACAGCCAGTGGTGGCCAGACACGCCAGAATCTCATCAATTCATTTTTTTCTTGTAAGTACAAACATATATGTTCCAAGTTCTACTTTTATACTTACATTATGTTATCTTAACAATAATGTTTTTTTATATACCCTTCTGGTAGGACACAGATGAATATGGGTTGCACACCTTTCTTCTCTCTGCTGTGTGCACAAAGGGATGTGGCACCGGTATGTTATTGTTGCACAGGTTATATAATCCCTCTTCAATTTTACTTTAGTTGTGTGTATGTGAATAAAACTGGGGTAACAAAGCACTAATATTTTAGCATTGTGTTGTTCCTTATGCTAACACAATACACATATTATGCCCATACTCATTCATGCTTCTAGTATGCTTACATACAATGTTATTGGTGCAGTGTAACATGTACATCCATATGATGTGTACACCAGCCTGATTTACATTTTGAATGTCATGAAATATACATGGTGTTGCACATTTAACACCAAATACACACTTTGCTGTGTTGTTTACGGTACTGAAGATGGCATGTCAATGTTTGCAATTTATATATTGTTCCTTTGCATTATAGGTATATCTCCAGTATGACTGATCATGGTATGTATATTTGCTGACATCTCTCATAAGATGTGCCTACATCAATCTTCCTATAATTATTTGAAGTCAAAACCCAACATATTGGTTTAAACACAAATGTTACATATATGTACTTTCTGTATCATGTATATGCATTTAGCTACTCTTGAGCTTTCATGTGCATTGTATTAGAAAATGATTACTCCCATTTCATCACATTTTATGTATGTTTCCTTATAAATTCCATTAATGTAATATAGAGGTGTTTGGAGAGAAGGGGATAACTGTAGTTATTTCTTTACTTACGGGAGATCATTCATCACGGATGAAATTGACTGATCATAAAACTCCATGCATGAATGCCTGCAATCACAACAATGCGTACTACATCTTATATTTAGCAATGTTGGTGTTTTGTAATGCTAGGAATTAATAGTCAACATTAATTTAAATTTGTGACATGTGTATGTATAAGTCACACGTGTGTGGATGTGTCCTACATGTACCAAGTGTTAAACTGTTAACAGAGAAGACAAATTTGTCACTAATGTTACTGGCATTTAGCATTTATAATTTACCAATATGACAATGTTGGTAATATTTTTGCAATATAAATCACGTCACTTCATCATTATCATGATGATAATTATCAAGTATTGTCACAATTGTAACGTCAATCACGTGCACATTAGCATAGACACACTTTGTAAGACAACTGTTTGTGTCTGTATCAATTTGTGTAGGATCCATGTATAACACCGACAAATGATAACACCAGCTTTATTATGGTAGCTTATATCATCATATTGACTATACTATGTATTTTTAGAACGTTTAATAAACACAGTAAACTATAGTTAGTTAGGTTAATGAAATATACACAGAAACGTACTTCATTACATGATGTTGATGTCATAATCAGAACATCATGCATTGTAGGGGACCACAACATCTGGCCAATAACATTATTTGCTACAGTCCCAAACCATTTTATCAACATACCCATGTAACAAGAGATTTTTAACAAGAAATGGCTAGTTGGTTGTAAGTGTCCTTTACATTGGGAGAAGGAGTGGCTCAGTGAGTAAAGACACACACTGGCACTGAGATTTTGAAGCAGGGGAGTCTGGTTCAATTCCCGGTGTCGGCTCCTTGTGACCTTGGGCAAGTCACTTTATCTCCCTGTGCCTCAGGCGGTAAAAAATAAATTGTAAGTTCCACGGGCCAGGGACCTCAGCCTTAAAAATGTGTCTGTAAAGCGCTGTGTACAACTAGCAGCGCTATACATGAACATGCTCATATTATAATTATTATTATTATTATTATTATTATTATTATTATTATTGTTACATAGTTTCGACAGTCATACGTTCCATTACACAATATAATTCACAAATGTGTTAGCAGAGTGGGAATGGTTGTTATATATAAAACACACCATGCCATAAAATGATAGTAGTCATTAAAGAACACTCAATAAAAATTCATGAGGCACTATTTTGCAACATCATTATGTTAATTAAGTGCTTATGCAATATAGGCATAAGGGTATCACATTTTTAATTGTTTGTTAATAAGCGCTGCAAGCAATATAAAATTAGTTCCATATGTAGTATAGTAGTCGGTGGCTCCTCCTCACAATCATCTCATATAAAGGTAGACTCTTCTGAAATCATACATTGATCCGATTGTATCTTCCCCGACATCTCTGAAATACAGCAAACACATGATGGTCAAATATGGCACCTTACTATATATGTATCCGTGACAACGCATTACACAGCTCTATATGATTGTGTACATACACACGTCACTCACTTATATGTTAGAAGTACAAGTGTACATCAGTATGTAATGTTTCTTTAAATTTGTAGCAGGCATAACTATGTATATGATGTGAACGTTGCCTGTATACTGAAAAATGTGCGCGCACATCTTAGTGTGCGCACGCACTTCACGCTTGGCTGCACTAACTGTTAGCGCATGCGCAAAACAAAGCATACGTTGTGCGTTCAATACATCTTGAAAATACCATTAAACATAAAATCTTTATTTCAAATACAATGAATACGAAACTACATTCGTTCTAAACGAGTACATCTGTATTCTTTTTAAACAGACGTGTTTGGACAGAAAGGACGGCCGATAACACAATGCGCAAATGCAATACGTGTGACGTCATGTTAAACCAGCGTGAAACGCACGCTAACACTCCTCCCACTCAATTAACATTCAGCTAACGCCCAGTTGACGCCTACAAACACTGAGCCGCACACATGACACACTGCAGTTACCGTTACTATAACAAAACATGACAGCCAATAGGCTTTGAGGCGCGCACGTCGCTTGGGGGCGGGACTTACATCCGTAATCCTTTTTAAGGACGCCTTGGACCATGACAAGGGTCCCACGTCATACGTGGTGGACCCGCTTTTAAATGTTGCATGATAACAAAACAGGTATGTGTTAGAGTTATGTTAAAATGTTGCTAATATGGTTAAAGGGATAGGAAAATACGTATATTTATTCCGTCAGCAATGTGTTCTACTCTTTCAGGTTATACTATATTGTATTCGGCAACAATTTCTTTGTGATCGCTACATGTTATGCAGTCTGCAATGTTACGCTGTATCCACGCATTGAAAGGGAAAATGGTGGTTAAAAAAAAAAAAAAAAAAAAAACATTTAAACGCAGTCAACGCATAACGGTTGTTATATTTACCATTCTTCTAGAATTAACTCTTCGTCTGGCTGCAACTGGTCGCTCCAGAAATGCAAGGCATTTTCATCCACGCTTGACCCACCCGCTGAATCCAGTATGACACACATCTCCTCCATGAAGCGCTCATAGGAATCGCCACTGCTTTCTTCAAACAATTGGTCGGGAGGTAGGTTCATTTCTTCTGGTTCCCATTCCAATGCATTTTCAGCTGAAAGGCTTGGTACATAATCATAGTACTTTTGTTGTTGTACAATGTGGGTTTCAGGAATGGAGGGTGCAGATATTGCAGCAGGTATCGATTCACACGGAACAGTAGTAGCGGATCCATTGCAATTGGCATTAGGAATAAATATGCCTTTCACAACAATATATGTGCCCTCTTTCAGGGTAAAATGCTTTTCCTTTGCAATCTTCCAGAAACCATAGGTGTGTTCTAGCTTATCCTGCACACGTTCAAAAAAGTCATTAGTTGATAAAGTGAATCTTATTGAGGAATTAAAATTCCGCGCATGCCTACGGTTTTGGTAATAAGGATATTTAGCTCGAATCAAATCATAGATTTGGCGTGTGCTTGCTTTGTGTCCGCGACTGTTTAAAATTGCTTCTGAAACCATGTACTTATACCCTAAGAGGGGATTCATATTGTTAACGAATTCATCAGCCATGTCAGAGTAGCACAAAAGATGTGTGCAGTTCTGTCTTCTTTGCTCATCAAAATGATTCTGCTCAATGGCTAACAAATTCCTGTGTTTCGTTTTCAAGGTCAACAAAAGTAACTACTTTTACTCCTTATTTCAAACGCCAATTGGATGTGTCCTTTTAATTGGTTTAAGTTTTGTGGTTAGTGATAGGCGAATGTGGGAAAAACATGTATCATTTTTTTATCTCGTTTGTGAAAACATTCCTACACTTATTTCAGTAACATTGAGTTTTCTATAAAAATAACAAAGAGCACTGTGTGAAAATAGTGCTTAGACAGCCATATCAGTAAATACACACACCTGCAAAATGAAATGTTTTTTTCCCACATACATTTCTGTGTGTATTTGAAATTCTGGTTAACTACCTGTCTGCATGAGTTTAAATACGTGTGTATCTATATATATATAAATATATCTCTCTCATAAAAATATATATATATATATAAAGTGTATATTGTACTATATGTATAGTGTGTGTGTGTGTGTGTATATATGTATATGTGTATATATATATATATATATATATATATATATATATATATATATATAGTATCTTTTTTTTTTTTTATATATATTGCAGGAGTACACACAACATATTGATGGCAGTAAGTAGGCCTTGTATGAAACCTATTTAAATGGTGATAAACATGAGTGAATTAAGTAATAAACATTTGTTTGCACCCAATAATGTTAGAGGCTCACACTTAGTATAGTTGTCAAACAGTAGGCCTGTATTATTAAAATAGTGTGTTTTCACAAGGAAGCATGAAGTGTATGTTTTTTGTAAATACATCTATACCAGTTTAGATAGTACTATATATACACACACACACACACACACACACACAGTGTGTGTCTGTGTGTGTGTGTGTGCATATATCAATACATACTACATATATATTAGTATCAATTCAGAGATGTTCTTGAAACAAGATCACATAAATGATTAAAGGACAACATTACAATGGCCACCAAAGGTAAGTAATATTTAACACAAAATCCTGCTGTACACGTACAAGAAAGATGTTTGCAGTTAAATAGGTGCTTTTATAATTGCATGAAAATAATATGCACATGCAATGATTACATCAATTAACACACCCAAATGCAATGTTTTGCTGCAAAGTCAATGGCAGCTTCTCTAAACTTAGCAACTGGCTCCTGGTGGACCATTACTGAACAGACGATTAAAACATAAATATTTATAACACTATTCATTAATTAGGAGTGTTAACATTTCCAAAACTTCACGTGTACAAGAACATAGTTGAAAGTTTGGAAACAACACAGTCTTCAGCATACATACAATAGTAATTAGATAATCTGAAGTCAACAAAACAAGGCCAAAGACATATTTTCTGAATTATAACATTTATTTTTTTTGTTCCTTTTGCGAGCGAGTAACAGGCCTGCTTGTTGTCTCTTGAATTTTCCTTTTTCTTTTGCCACCAACTTTAGGCACAACAGAGCCACTTTGAGTGGCCTCTGGCACTTCACGGGCAGGGCTTGTGGCCAGTGACTGTTCACCTACGGGGCTTGTGGCCAGTGACTCACCTACAGGGCTTGTGGCCAGTGACTCACCTACAGGGCTTTTGGGCAGTGATTCACCTACAGGGCTTTTGGGCAGCGATTCACCTACAGGGCTTTTGGGCAGCGATTCACCTACAGGGCTTTTGGGCAGCGATTCACCTACAGGGCTTTTGGGCAGTGACTCACCTACAGGGCTTTTGGGTAGTGACTGTTCACGGACAGGGCTTGTGCCCACTGACACATGTGAGCAAGTTGGTAGACACTGCACAAGTGATGGTTGGTCTGTTTCATGTGTGTCTTGTTTTGTTTTTGTCGCCTCCTTTGTAGGTGTCTGCTGCTGAATTTGTACAGATGGCAGCGGTAGGATGTCATCAGGAACCTGCACAGCAATGTCTGCTACTTGACCGGTAACATTTGGGCCTGGTGAATGAATATCAGATGAATGTGGTGAAAACTGACCTGCATGAACAGATCCTGGCTGGGAGGTGTTGAATTGTGGTACATTAGTCATTCTCCAGTAATTAGCTTGTGTTTGCTGAACAACTAATGCTTCGAATGAGGTGTTGATTTTTTGCAACTGTTTAGGCACTTCAATGAAGACTCTGTGGAGATGTGCCAATTGTGAAACTGTTTCTTCCTGCAGTGCAATCATCCTTTCCAGCACTGTCATCAGGTCAGAATGGCGACGATTTTCTGCTTCCACAATTTTTCCCTCAGAAGCTACAATTGCATCATATGTGGTATTTGCTGGACGTTTTGGCGGTAAAACAGTTTCAATTGGAACCTCTTCATGGTCACTTGCTTGTATTTGTGTGTCTATGGCGGCGGCGGCGGCATCATCATCATCATCATCATCATCATCATCAAAATCCTCTACATCATGTTCTACAAATAAATGTACACATTATTAAATGGCATGTTAATCTCTGCTGTGTTACTATGTAATTGTACTGTGTCATAAGTAACAACTAACATGTTTCCATACGTTTTATAACCTCACATTAAAAACTACCTTGACTTAAGAATAATGTTTGGACTCAGTATGAAATATGAGTGAATGAAAACTTGCTGTAAACTCACAACTCCTACATGATAGTTAACATCACTAACACAATACAAGTTGCCTTACACTTCATTTTCACTGACACTAAGTAATCCTATTTAAAGAAGATGTGCAAAACAAATAATGAACATGACAACATAACATATAGAAGAGCACATATTATATGGCCACCAACTGATACACTCACCTTCTAGGTGTGTTGAGCTGGCTGACCCAGGTGAAGACACTTGTTCAGTCTCAGGTGACACATGTCCTTCAGGGGCAACTATATATAACAATAACATAAGTTTTACATTTACATGTGTAAATATTGAACAAACAGTTATTGTATGTTCTGTATTTATGAGTACCTAACAGCATCATTTCCTTAACCCAAAATGTGTGTGTGAAAGTGAACATAAATAGTTGTAATAACAATGTACATGCCTGTGTACTTAGAACTTTTGAGTTCCCTAACATAAAACATACTATGTTCCTGCAGTAATGCGTGAGGATAAATAGATAAAATTTGTACATAAAAATCATATGTTGTGTAGTGATATCAGTATCATAATGTACATAACTATCATGAGATGACCATTCACAATGGTTATCATGAAGGTGGTCATATTGCAAAAAGTGTTGTTTTTGGTAGAGGATATGTGTGGTACATTAATATAAGATGTGGCACACATGAATGTGGCTGTGACTAAACAAGACAACACATGCAGTGTGTGATAATGTGTCGTTGATAGTAGTAGTTCAACTATAGATATGAGTGAACTAATGTGTGACGTATGCTTTGATAAGTAATGAGTTGTTGGGGCATTTAGTAGCTAAAGTGAAGCTTTCAAATGAGTGTGATTAACTTCAGTTGTGCTAGTCAGGTTGTAAGAACGGTATTCCCTTCCCCAAAAAGCCTAATCAGCCACACCTTTCAATTACTTGAAACAGGTGAAAATGGTGTGAACTAAGTTGACCCTAAAATGAGGCTGTAATTAGTGTGTGTGCTGAACCCCACCCCCTCTGTTGAAGTGTATGCTGTGATGAGATATTAATTGCAGCTGCTTTAACACAATGGTAGATGAGCTAAATAGTCGTGTGCAGTTTTTAAGTTATGAAAACAATGACATAAAATATGATACGTGTGCCTCATTATGCTGTCTGTATATGAGTTAAAGCAAAAATGGACCTTTTCATAAACAACTATAGATGTGTTAGTGCAAGTGATGTTTGTAGGCCGTTGCATGCAATATATTTGATGCATGCTTAAAATAGGCAGTAATGTCATGTTTGTCGGAGTAAAATAAATAAAATACACAATAATATTCTACATATTTCTGTTCTGTACCTGTAGCTAGTAATAATTTCTCATTAACATGTGTTACACATGTGTACTACCCTGTTGTTCCCCATCTTCGCCCACCATCAATTGCTTCCACTGCAGCAATGCATTTTGGGAATTCACATGTAAATGAGCACGCAATGGCACGTGCTATATTAGTTACTGCTTTTAGTAGGACTACAACATATATGTCTATTTTGAGATATATATATATACAGAATCAGACATATACATATATAGATGCAGGTATGCTTATATTGTGAAGACAGTATAAAAAGCAGTGTAACTATGCAAAATAACTGTAAGCAACGACACGCCTAGTACAGTAATATTTCTCACCTGGTGGAAATTGTGAGGGGTAAATTCCTATATCACGGTCACCAGGTAAGCCTTCCACGACGACGGGAAGTAATTTTGCCCGAAGCAGCTCCTCCAATGGACTTAATATGAGACGTTGTGGTGTCGGCCCACCTCCAGTGCCAGTAGCATGCACGCGTTGGTGTTGTATTTTCTTTTTCAATTTGGACCTAATATCATCAAATCTCTTGTGACAATTCCGCTTCTCCCTCACATGATTCCCACACGCATTGACACCAATGACTATTGTGTCCCACATTTCTTTTCTGCTTGCTGAACTTGTCCGCCCTTGAAAAACATATAAAATATATGAGGTAAATGATTAATAATAGAAGCACCAGTTTCCTACACTGCTAGCTGTTCCAAGAGATAGCAAACATGCTGTTTTATGTGTAATATGTGAAGCACATGAGCATTCACTACTAAACCTATACATGTAAGCAAGGTTGCATTCATATTGTATGCAGTTATGGCAAATTGACCGCCTGTGTTTAGTTGTCCTTGTAAGGCATGATAAAAAGCTGTGTTTCCAGACTAATTAACATAGAAAGATATTCTGAACCCATATTTGCATATGAACAAAACTCAGATGACCTAGGATCACATGTATTTGAATAATAAATGTAAAGGTACACTTACCTAGTAAATGTCCATAGATACTGTCATAGTGCTCCAGAATGCCAGTGACAAGAGCTGTATTTTCCTGGTCATTGAAGCGAGGATTACGTGGCTTCTCCACACGTTTCTTCCGAGCAGGTTTAGGGTCAGAGCTTGGCTGGTGCTGACTGGACTCTCCTTCTTCCAATGGAAGAGCCTCCAAAAGCTGCCCACAGCAAGCACGCCACCACCATCCACCCCATCAGCAACTGGGCCACCAGCAGCACTCACAGCACCAGCACTCCCACTCCCAGCACCAGCACTCCCACTCCTAGCACCAGCACTCCCACTCCTAGCACCAGCACTCCCACTCCCAGCAACAGCACTCCCACTCCCAGCAACAACACTCCCACTCACAGCAACAGCACTCCCACTCCCAGCAACAGCACTCCCACTCCCAGCAACAACACTCCCACTCCCAGCAACACCACTCCCACTCCCAGCAACACCACTCGGTGCACCAGCAACATCACTCCCCTGAACAGTACGTTCACTCCGACGCGTACTCGCACGAGTAGCACTCCCACTCCCACCAGCATCACTCTTCCCACGCTTTGCGGGCATACTTCCAGCACTCACAAAAAACAGACAATAAATGTACAGCCAATCACACGAAACACTTCCACATATAAAACAAGACAAAGATGTAAACAAAACAACAATGGACAAAGCTCACCCAATACACAACAAGTCTCTCCGTCAATATGCAAATGTTCAATCAGCCAGCTCTGTGCGTCTCTCTCTCTCTCTCACTCCCAACAACACAGAGAATGATTAGCAGTACACGTTGCCTTTAAATATGGCGCGCAATCCAATACATGCTTGTTTCGCCTGATTCAGCAAGATTTGTGATTGGGCAACCTATCAGCACCCCGCCACGCACGCCGATACACCTGTGTGTGATCGGATAATCATCGTGAGAGTGGGCGGATTTGTTTTCGGGTTCATTTTGAATGTATTCGGCACTTACTGCATACGGAGAGGAAAAATCGCCATTAACATGACTAATCGGTAAACTTGCCGATTTCACTTAATCGACGCTTACTGCATGAGGCCCTTAATGAGAAATTAACTTAAGTAACGACAAGCTACAAAGCTTAGTAATGATGTGCTGATTTCAGCCATAAGTAGCCCTTGCATTACTATAAGGAATGTTAGTGCTAATGTTATTCAAGAGAGACGTTCCATCTAACAACCCATATCCAAAGAGTTTAGTTAACACAGTTATTCAACATTACATTTGTTAAGTCTCAGCTAAATTTGTCGTTAGTCACATCCAAATCCTTCAGATAGCTTCAGGTTATGTGTAAATTCATGTTATAATAACATTAAAGAGACATCTCACTATTTAACAATTAATACAGACAGTGTTTCCCCATCCCAATATCACGTATCCCTCTAGTAGCTTTCTTGATAGGCAATCACTAACAATTAGACTGTTATATCTTCTCAACAAAAATCCCTTCTATAATGTAGTGTATAATAAACCAAACAAATGTACAGTGTACACTACTTTGTAGGCTTCCCCCCGCAACTTTACTGTAATCCTTACACTATTAAATACAAGGAAAGCATCCTAAGCTCTATTTAAAATGTATGTATATGTGTGAACATAAAAATGTTTCCAGACACCTTAGTTATATTTTAGACAAAACCCAAAATATAGGAAACCATGTTTTTAAATCGTTTTTTTTTACTTCAGCGTTAAATCAAACTGTAACAATAGAAGAAAAGAAATAGCAAGAAATCCCAACATTGGTAAAACAACAGAAAATCATACATTAAAGATCTCTGCCTTCTTTTGCTTCTGCGAGGAGTAGCGGCATAACCTCCGTGCTTGGGGTTCAAGCCACATCGCAATAGAGACTCATGTGGGGGCAAGGTTGGCTCATCTGCTGGTGTAGATATTCCACTGGAAGGTATGAAAGTCGTCATGGTAAGGCTGTGTAACACCTATTACCATGGCCTTTTAGGTGTTAATGGTGCTGATCCACATAAAGAGTAATACTTTTTCAATCACATCGGATTAGGTCAGAAGATGCTAAGGCCTGCCATGTGTTGCCTGGAGACAAGGAAATCAGAGGAAGTATAAAGGTAGAATGTTCTAGAGCAGGCCTGGACTCCCTGTGCAGCCCGCGATGCCCTCCTCTCCCCCCCCTCCAGCCCCCTCTGCAGACACAGGAGGGAAGGAGCACCAGCATTTTGACACGATCCCCATCCCCTCCTGAGCCCACTCTGCCGACACATTGAAGGAGCGCTAGCATCGTGATGCCCTCCCTCCTTCCCCCCCCCAACCCCCTGAGCCCGGTCTTCCTAATAGGGAAGGAGTGCCAGCAGTTTGATGCGATCCCCTGTAGGCAGAGAGGAGAGAAGGAACAGAGCTGAGGCCAGTCTGACTGTAGAGGGTGGGGGTGGGGTTAGTGACAGCGGAGCCTCAGTGAGAGCAGGAAGTGGTGTGCCTCCTGCCAGGGCCCAATATGGCTCCCCCTCCCCCCAGCCATACTCCACAGTGAAAGTTAGGACCCCCCCCCCTCTGCAGGTGCTCCTCAGAGCTAGTGTCAGTGTGTCAGTGTGGCAGTGTATCAGTGTGGCAGTGTGTCGGTGGCAGTGTGTCATAGTGTCAGTGGCAGTGTGTCAGTGTGGCTGTGTCAGTGTGGTAGTGGCAGTGTGGCAGTGTGGCAGTGTCAGTGGCAGTGTGTCAGCGTGTCAGTGGCAGTGTCTGTGGCAGTGTGGCAGTGTGGCAGTGTAGCAGTGGCAGTGTGTCAGTGTCATTGGCAGTGTGTCAGAGTGGCAGTGGCAGTGTATCAGTGTGGTAGTGGCAGTGTGTCAGTGGCAGTGTGTCAGAGTGGCAGTGTGTCAGAGTGGCAGTGGCAGAGTGTCAGTGGCAGTATGTCAGTGTCAGTGTGGCAGTGGGAGTGTGTCAGAGTGGCAGTGGCAGTGTGGTAGTGGCAGTGTCAGAGTGTCAGTGTGGCAGTGGCAGTGTGTCAGTGTCAGTGTGGCAGTGTGTCAGTGGCAGTGGGGTGATGTGAGGTGAGGTGCAGGGGGAGAGTGATGTGAGGTGAGGTGCAGGGGGGAGTTGAGGTGCAGGGGGGGAGGTGTAGTGGGGTGATTTGAGGTGTGGTGCAGGGGGGAGAGTGATGTGAGGTGAGGTTCAGGGGGGAGGTGAGGTGCAGAGGGGGAGGTGTAGTAGGGTGATGTGAGGTGCAGGGGGGAGAGTGATGTGAGTTGAGGTGCACGGGGGTAGAGGTGAGTTGCATGGGGGGAGGTGAGGTTTCAGGGGAGTGAGTGAGGTGAGGTGCAGGGGGAGTTGAGGTCCAGGGGGGAGGTGTAGTGGGGTGATTTGAGGTGAGGTGCAGGGGGGAGAGTGATGTGAGGTGAGGTGCAGGGGGGGAGGTGAGGTGCAGAGGGGGAGGTATAGTGGGGTGATGTGAGGTGCAGGGGGGAGAGTGATGTGAAGTGAGGTGCAGGGGGCGGGGGTAGAGGTGAGGTGCAGGGGGGAGGTGAGGTGCAGGGGAGTGAGTGAGGTGAGGTGCAGGGGGAGGTGTAGTGGGGGAGGTGAGGTGCAGGGGGGTGATGTGAGGTACTGTGAGTGCTCCTGAGTGATGTGATGTGAGATGCAGGGGGAGAGTGATGTGAGGTGAGGTGCAGGGGGGGAGGTGCAGAGGGGGTGAGGTGCAGGGGGTGGGATATGTGTGGTCTGCAGAGGGGTATTGTGTGTTATGTGGAGGGGGAGTATTGTGTATGGGGGTGTGAGATAGAGGGTGAGTCTTGCAAAGGTTGATGATGAGGGGTGCAGGGGGAGATATGAGGATGATGGGGTGCTGGGGCAGATATATGAGGAGGATGATGAGGGGTGCTGGGAGAGATTGATGAGGGGTGCTGGAGGAGATATGAGGATGATGATGATGAGAGGTGCTGGGGGAGAGATGATGATGATGATGATGATGATGATGATGATGATGATGATGATGATGATGATGATGATGATGATGATGATGATGATGATGATGATGATGATGATGAATGATGATGATTTTACCCGTGCGGCCCGAATCTGTTTTTCTTGGAGCAGTTCGGCCTTCTCGCTTTACAAGTTGTGCAGGCCTGTTCTAGAGGTTAGGTTCCTGGAGGGGTGACAGTGGTGGAGCCTCTGTGTATATTGTTAATAAGTATGTTCCTGAGTATTACAGTAGGACAGACAAGTCCCTATTTAGTATGTTCTAGTTAAGGACAGTACCCCTTCAGATAGAGTCCAGAGACATGGCCAAGGTGAACCCAGCAGTTCACAGGAGACACGCATGCACAATACAGAGGTACGCATGAGGGAGATAGCAAGATACTTATTCTTATATTTGTGTTTTAGCGGCACAGTTAGTGCTTCATTTATTAAGTCTATATCATTTGAACACTGTTGATCTATGAAGGTATGTGTTTTAAATGTGTGGGGGATCATTTGGACATCGTGAATGTTTTATGTTAGTCATAATTATTCAAAGATCACTTACCAGCTTCCACCTTTTGCAGGTGAGAAGTGTTGACCAGAGTGGGCAGAACAACCACCTGTGTGGTGGGAATTACCTCCATCATCCAGTGTTGAAGTAGCTCAAGGTAGAGTAGCATTAGGTTGACCACATCCTTTCCTTTTGGGAGTCTTGGCAAGGTCAGACAGCTTTTACTTTATCTTCCTTTTGCTGTTATCCCATGTTTTTTTTTTTAACATATCAGTGGTTCTGACAGCATGGCCTAGACTGTTGATGGTTTGAAGGATGATATTTCTTATCCCATTTTTCTCTAAGATAGATGTGCAATAGAACCTCTCACCACATAACTTTCTCAGTAGTGAACCTCGCCATCTAATCATACCTGCCAAGCTAGAAGGACCACAATATGCTTGCACCTAGGTAGGTGATGTGAGTAACAATCCTTATAGAACTTCTAGTTATACTTTATTTATACTTATTTGTTTTGTAGCACACATGCGTATTAAATGAGGCTAATGCGCGTGCGCACTAAAATATTCCTAGCACATGGATCTAAAGAGTATGTGCTTCTGTATTGAGACTGTGAGAAATGACGTGTAGAACTGTGGTTTAACACGTATGTGTGTTACTAGATGTTAATGCGTAGCTTGGCATTAACATGTTTAACGTACAGACGTGCACAAGCATCTTAATGTACTGCTAAGCTTATGCTAATGAGGATCCTAATGGCCATTGTTTTTGCATGAAATTATCTTTGTGGCTCTCCGTTAATGTCAGGATAGCTAATGTTCGTTAACTATTTACTGTAAGTAATGTGACGTTAGTTTCCCTGTCTTATCTGAGTTTTCTTCTTTTAGACGTCTGAGGGCTGCAAAGTCATGTGATATGTGTAACAGTGATCACTTGAACAAGGGTCCAAAAGGTATCTTCCATTGTATCTTTGGCAGGCAAAGGGTTAACTTAGGTTGTACTTCTGCAAACCACAAATAACCGGTAATATTAAATGGAATCAAATGGATCATGCCCTTCAGAGACATTTTAAACATACTCACAATTATTTCCTTAATAAATAAATAACCAAAAATTATTTGGGGCCACTTCAATATACTCAGACGCAGCACTGTTCACCTGGGGGAAAAAAGTGCTGTTTTTTTTTTTTTAAACAAGAAAAACACTTTATCCTAATTTGCAGTTTTTCTGAAGAAAATGCCAGTACAGTTAGTGAAAAAAATATTCCAGTAAATTATAAATGATCATGCACATGGGAAATGTAGTCAAAGGAAGTCAGAAACTGCTATTCAATGTGACACAAAAAAACAGATTATTGTTAAGGGAAGTGAAGAGATCAAAAGTGGGGTTGTTTTTGTTTTTTAAAACCTGCCTTTGGCTAGTGTTGAAAACACCTTTAAACCCTCCTAATTAAGCTCTTCGATTAGCCCACAACACTCAAAATGGAGGCATTTGCGAGTGGGTAAAAGTTGAGTGTGACGAGGCAAGAGAGAGCGGTAAAGAGACAGGTATGAAAGGAGCAAATGAAAAGAAAGTGAGAGAGGCAAAGAGAAATAGAGAGAGACAGAAAAGTGTAAGAGAGCAACAGAAAAAATAATCACTGAAAAAAAGAGACAAATAGACAGGGAGAGAGATGCAAACAAGGATGGGAAGCAGACAGAAGAGGAAAAGAAGGAAGCCTATTAAACAGGGACAGCAGACAAAGCATGCTATGTATTTATAAATAGGCCACCAAAGAGTGATTTTTATTGATAAAATAATATGAACACACAGAACCCCTACAAGCTCATATTGAACCCCCAAAATAACCACAACATATATATATATATATATATATATATATATATATATATATATATATATATATATGATATATAGCATCTCCCACTCTCAGGGGAACTTGCATGCTTGCAGTGTGATTGTGACAAATCTAATACAGAGTGCTTTTCCTGGTAATGTACAGGTTAATAAAAGTTTCAATCAGACAGAACTATGCAACTAATTTTGACAGATTTATTATAAATCATTCTTCCTGGTAATGCACGGGTTATTAAGAATTTATATTGGTGTTAGGGACCCTTGAGATGTGGTCTGCCGTCTCGGGGCTCAAGGGCTTACAACACTTTGGCCAAAATGTTAAA
The DNA here is from genome assembly GCF_040206685.1 of Ascaphus truei. Lineage (NCBI taxonomy): Eukaryota > Metazoa > Chordata > Amphibia > Anura > Ascaphidae > Ascaphus > Ascaphus truei. The sequence goes on from NC_134483.1 coordinate 449,114,076, forward strand.
CTAAAAGAACATTTTATTTAATAGATATCCATACATATATATTTAGGCACTGTACCGTGTATAAGTTTCACTGGATGTGCACTGAGCTCTGTCTGTGTTTCATGTTCTGTCTCTGGTTTTAAATATATATATATGCGTATGTGTCAAAGAGGAGTGCCACTGAGCATGGCAATATATATTTAAAACCAGAGACAGAACATAAAACACAGACAGAGCTCAGTGCTACATCCTATGACACAAATACACAGTACAGTGCCTATATATATATATATATATATTTTGAATTAAAGTGTTAAAAGCTCACTCCATCTCACCTTCCACACTCATGTGAACTTGCAGGCAGTTTGATTGCGACAAATCTAATACAGAGTGCTTTTCCTGGTATTATACAGGTTAATAAGAGTTTCAATCAGACTTAGAACTATGCAACTAATTTTGACAGATTTATTATAATTCATTCTTCCTGGTAATGTACAGGTTATTAAGAATTTATATTAGTGTTAGGACCCTTGAGACGTGGTCTGCCTTGGAGGGGCTCAAGGGCTTACAACACTTTGGCCAAAGAGTTAAACTAAAAGACCATTTTATTCAAAAGACACTTTTATATATATATATATATATATATATATATATATATATATATGTGTGTCTTTTATATATATAAGTGTCTTTTGAATAAAATGGTCTTTTAGTTTAACTCTTTGGCCAAAGTGTTGTAAGCCCTTGAGCCCCTCCAAGGCAGACCACGTCTCAAGGGTCCTAACACTAATATAAATTCTTAATAACCTGTACATTACCAGGAAGAATGAATTATAATAAATCTTTCAAAATTAGTTGCATAGTTCTAAGTCTGATTGAAACTCTTATTAACCTGTATATATATATATTGTGGCAAGACGGCCTCGTGGCGGGGTCAGTAAGACGCTTGACACGATGGGAAACTTTAAACACTAGTGGTTTATTAGCCACAACCAAAATAAGTACGGGTGCACTGTCCCTTTAAGAAACTACTTTCTTGCAAATTAAAGCCTCGTTCCGTTAGGGACACTAACTCACTTCTTGAGCCCTTACTAACAGGACAGCCATCTAATCTGGTCATGCCCAAAACATGCTACACAAACGATAACCAATAAGCATAATAAGAATAAAGTCTTATCTGTTTCAGCTCCAAACAGCAAACAGGAACACGGTTCCGGGGAGCAGGCTGTGTCCAGCCTCGCAGCAATGTTTATCTTTATCCTTGGTTGGGGTCCCAGCTGGTCCCAGCAGCAAAGCTCCTCGCAGGACTGGGGACCAGAGCAGCAGCAGCTGCTACGGCTTCCAAGCCGGGAGAGTTCTCTCCACCTTCCTGTGGAAAAACAAGCTCCCTGTGTGTGTGTCACTTCCTGCTTTTAAACCTGCAGTCTCTCAGGCCTCCTGCTTAATTAGGCTGCAGGTGTGCTTTCTTCTGTCTGAGGAGATTAACACTCTGTGAACTGGCTGCAGCGTCTCTCCATTCACTATTCCAGCCTACTGAGTCAGTGACTCTGTCACATATCCCTCTCCCTAGCGAAACATTGTCCTGTGGAGCGGCCCGTGCACCATTCCCGTGCACCAGCATTTTTGGCGAAAATGTCTGACGTCGGCCCTTCCCTCCCCCTTTTTTATTTTTTCTTGCCTTCCAATTTAGGCATTTTCTTTTTTGGGTAATTACCACGCCATCTGGGCCTGAACACTCATCCTTCTCTACCTCTTTCTCTTGTGCCGTCCTGAGTCTAGGGTTGAAGCTCCGCCTTTGTTGTGTCCCCTTTTGCAAATGTCCCCAAGCCTCCTGCTGTCTATCAGCTATCTCTGCCTTCTTCCTCTTGGGCTCAGAGTCTCCCTTACCCTGTAGAAGAGCCAAGACCTCAGTTAGCTCATAGTATTCACTCACCAGTGCTTGTCCTGCTTCTCCCTCTGTTTTTTGACCTTCCTCAAAGGTTTTTTGTACTTCTTCGTCTGAATCAGAAGTCTTCCTGGCCCTTTTCTTAGAAGAACCCACACAGATTAAAGCTTCCCATGATACAGAGCTGTCAACCTTTTTCTTATCTTCCGGGCTCTTTTCCAGCTTTTGTTCCTCACCATTTTCTTTAGCTTCCTCTTGATTTTCAACAGAACCAGCACTACCAGTAGAGGACATGGTAGCACTCTTTGCTTTTTCAACCTCATCTTCTTTGTCACTTTCAGAAGGCAGCTTTGCACGCTTTTTAGGGGTGACCATTTTTTTAAAAGAGGCCCATGGTGTAATGCCTTCCTTCTTTCTTTCTCCATCAGAAGTGCCCCCTTCACCTTCTGTTTCAACAGTCTGTGCTGTGTCTCCCATTACATTTTCTGTAGGAGAGGTCTCTATAGACTCATCAGGAGAAGAGGGTGAACTGTCTCCTCCATCTACCTCTGCAGGATCACGAGACTCCAGTGAGACAGGTACTTGCTCTGTCACATACTCTGCCTTTGTCTCTTCTTCCTTCTTTCCTTTATGCTTCTTGCCTGAAAGCTTCTTTAAACCAGATCCAGTGAAAAGCTTCCTTAGAGGGCTACCTTGAAGCTTAGCCTTCTCTTGTGAAGACAGTAACTCCGCTTCAGTGGTGATGGCTTCTGGACCTTTCTCCATCAGCGTATTTTTAGTGTTGGGTTTCACCTCATTTATCTTTATAACTTCAATTTGTGTGGGGGTCTTATCAACCCTAAGTGCACCCCATGATGCCGCTCTATTACCGTCGGCAGACTCGTAGGCTTGGGACTTTCTTTCTTGTCCCTTTAATTTACTCCGTTGGGAGTGTTGCTGGATAACCTGTGATGTCTTTATCATCTTATTTTCCAACTGAGCGGTGTCCAACATAGCCACATGCTCAGTCTTTAGGGCCTCGAGTATCTCGTACAGGTCACGCTTTTGTTTCTCAGCCAACTTGCGGCCAGCACGCTCAGACTCCAGGTCCTTCCTCAGGTCATGAAGCTGTCCTTCTGCATATCTTTTTTCACTCAGTGCCGCTGCCAGTTCATCCTCTTTGGCGTTGAGTCGCGACTCCACATCTCTTAGCAGGTTCAGCGCAAGGCTTAAATCTGTTTCTTTTCCTCTATTTCTGACCTGCAATTGCCTGTGCTCCTCTCAGACCTTGTCCAGCTCCAGCTGCAGTCGGTCCCTCTCATTAGCCGTGTCGTCCAGCAGCCTGTGGGTATCAGCCATCTCGGTTTCATAGCGCAATGTCAGGCAAGCCACCTGACGGACGGTCACCTCCTCCCTCTCAGCGAGTTGTATTTTGTGCTCAGCAATCTGCGTCTGCAGGACTTCAGTTTGATCCTGCAAGTCCCCTCTCAGGGCCTTCACCTCTTCCCGGTGCTTGCTCTGGGCTTGCGTCAGCGCCGCCTTCATCTTTTGGAGCTCTGTAGTTTTTGTCGCCAGTATCGCTGCTGCTTCTGTTTTCCAGGCTTCTTTCTCCTTGGCATACTGACTCATGGAGATGGAGTTGCCTCTCTGCTTCTCCAGCTCTTGCTCCAGTCTCTGGACCTTTTCGCGCTCCCTCTCACACAGAATCACCTGGCTTTCAAGCTCCGCCCCCAGCGATGCTCTTGCGTGGCCCTCAGCTCCTCATGCTGTTCTGTGGGGACATACTGTACTGGGTACTCAGCCGTTCCTGTAGTACTTGCTGCTTCTCCTTGGCCGCTTGCAGACTTGCATGTAGCTCTTGCAGCTGGCTCTGCCATAGGTGCGCTGCTTGTGTGTGCTGCTCCTGGGAGACACGTTGCATCCTCTCTGCATTCTGCAGTGCTTCCTGCACCTCTAATTTTTCTTGCGCCAATTGCGCCTTCACTTTCTGCGCTTGGTGAAGCTTCTCAGTCCCATCACTGACCTGACCAGTCAGGTTTAAAACCTCTTCTTTCAGGTTTATATTCTCCATTTTCACAGTCTCTATATCCCTTAGGACCATTTCCTTGGCTTTCTTCAAAGTATCCAGCTCTGTTTTGAGCGCGCTAGCTTCTTGGTGAGAAACTTCTAAGTCTTTGATGAAGTTTTGCACATCTCTCTGGGACATCTGATAGCACAGTCTCGAGTCAGGACTTGTTCTCTCTGATTCCATGTTAGCAATTGCGGTGTTGGCCTTATTCAAGCTTGTCGTCAGCTCCTCCAACTCACTCCGCAAGAGCTGCTCTGTTTTCTTTAAAGCCGCATACTCTTGTATAGCTGGGAGTATACACCTCTGTACCTCGGCGTTCGCTTCTCGCTCCCTATTCAATTGTTCCTGCAAGACATCATAATCACGCTGGGCAGTTTAGAGTGCAGAAATTAAGGCCTCTTTTCCCTGGATCAAGGATTCAGCTTCCCTTTGCTCCTCCTTTTCCTTTGCCACCGTTCCCGTGACAATTCTGCCCATCACTCCGGTCTGCAGCACATCTCGGTGGCTTGCTGACTCCTGTTGTCCTGATATCGCAGGCTCAAGTGGTTCGGTCACTTCCTCTGTGACTTGAAAAATATTTTTCTCTTTCTTCTTTCTCTTTGTTTTATTAGTTCCAGAGACATCAGTGGTACAGGGCACACACACACTGGACACTTTTGCAGCTTTCATCTGCGGGTACGTCTCTCTTCTCGGGGCCACATATGCGTCGTCATCATAATCATCATATGGCCTGAAGGGACACTGTTTTGTATGGTTATGTACATTGCAAAACTGACCCTTGACGGCGGCCATTTTAAAACCCCGGATTTTTTTTTTTTGTTTTGTTTTTTTCTTCACACCCGACGAGGCAGACTTTGCACAACACACGTAACTTGTATGGGCTTTACAATCTTTGAACCTTCTGGGTTCTTCTTAGGGCAACATCTATGCAAAATCCATTTTCAATTTCCTTTTATACCAGACAGGGCAAATTTTACATACAGCACTTGCTAGCTGCATATTCACTCGCTTCAGCAAAAGGCATTAGCTTTACACAGCAATCCTTTCATACCCGACGGGGCAAAATTTACACTCAGCGCTTGCTAGCTGTAACTTCCATGCTTCAGCAAAAAATCTTTTTTTTTTTCCGCTTGAGTTCAGTGTCTCAACATATCTTCATCTACTGACCCCCAGAGGCGTAGCATCCCACCTCTGACACCACCTGTGGCAAGACGGCCTCGCGGCGGGGTCAGTAAGACGCTTGACACGATGGGAAACTTTAAACACTAGTGGTTTATTAGCCAGAACCAAAATAAGTACGGGTGCACTGTCCCTTTAAGAAACCACTTTCTTGCAAATTAAAGCCTAGTTCCGTTAGGGACACTAACTCACTTCTTGAGCCCTTACTAACAGGACAGCCAGCTAATCTGGTCATGTCCAAAACATGCTACACAAACGATAACCAATAAGCATAATAAGAATAAAGTCTTATCTGTTTCAGCTCCAAACAGCAAACAGGAACACGGTTCCGGGGAGCAGGCTGTGTCCAGCCTCGCAGCAATGTTTATCTTTATCCTGGGTTGGGGTCCCAGCTGGTCCCAGCAGCAAAGCTCCTCGCAGGACTGGGGACCAGAGCAGCAGCAGCTGCTACGGCTTCCAAGCCGGGAGAGTTCTCTCCA